>NW_027096571.1:0-100000 GCF_019320115.1 Miscanthus floridulus | reverse complement strand
ATGATGCACATTCAAACCATGGCTAAATGACCAAACTAGCCCTAGCACTAAATACCAAAGTTGTTCATGATGATACTCTAAGCATGTTAAAACAATTTGCAAGGTCATTTAAGCATTTCAATGTAGTAGTCACTCATATAGCTATTCAGGTCCAACACATGAAATAACACTTAAATGCTTTGATCAAGAAATGTGGCCTTCATGAACAAAGTTCCTTTAGTTAACCTAAGTGTAGCTAAGGTGTTGTAGTGACTAGCACTACCCACATGCATTCATTTATACATGATCATATGCATATGTTCTAAGAAACATGAAATAACAAGCAATGTTTCATATGTTTCGATCAAATGTTTCAATTGTAAATGATGATTTATGGATGCTTGATGCTCATGCTCATTTTATGCAAGTCAAGTTATGCAAGGCTAACACCCGAGGTGTTACAACATAACGTGTCACGGGGGTGACGACCCGGCCCTTGCTCATTTAACACCTTACCCGGGTTTCGACATGACGCGTCGCTAAGAGGGTTACGCCCCAACGGGATTCTTTTGGGTTTCATCTCCATTAAAGTGGCTAGGTTTTTACATTGGCTCGCCGCGCCTAACACAACCTGTTGACATAAAATGTGACACACTGTGCCTCACACACAGCAAGCCGGAAAGCGTGGCTTCAATCGGGTCCCCGGGTGCATCGTGATCCGAAAACGTGCCAGTCAGTTTGACCTGAAAAAAACTAACAAGGGATAAAACAGTTAAATGCCAAACTAGAACATGTCGGGTGAGACCAGATAGTTCCATATATACGGCCCTGAAGCCACTTACAATGACATACAGCTATAGGAAGCTGTCTGCCAACAAGTTTATAAATCATTCAACTAATCGTAAGATGAACACACGTAAAGATCCGATTGCCAAATGCATGTGCATGGGAAGACATGTTTGAACAAGTGAAATTAATTATGAGTTAATGCATAACCAAGCTCAGCAGTCCAGCCGAGTTGGGGTCCATGAAGAAGGAACATGCAAATAAACACGATTAAACTAATCTAAAACCTGCATCTGCCGCACGACACCTAGTTTTGTTAAAGCCTAAACGTAATTAACATGCATGAACCCACGACATGTGACAATCTAGATTAAAATAATTCAGCCATTATGAGCATGTTATCTATTTGCAAAGGTAATATGAAAAGCAATGATCATTGAAGCGCGAATAAAACCATAAGAGAGGGCTGAACAATATCAATCTAGATTGGGCAGAAGTGTGTTACAAATATATAAAATATTTAAAACATACAACACAGGATAACTTAATGAATCTATTTAGATTTTGCCGTATCTAATAGAGCCGATAACTGTCTTGCTTTCACTAAGCATATTGAGCAAACACCTACCGCACGGTATCTACTCATAAACAAAGCATAAGCAAAGACTTCTTGATTGTCAAGCAAAGATCCGCCGCACGACCATTGAAAATAAACAAGACTACTTGCATCACGTCTAAATCCACCGCATGATACTAAACATGATAACAAGGTTGTCGGAACTTACGGAGGTCGACAGATCGATGACTCCTCTCGAAGAACTCGACGACACGACAAAAGGACTCGAAAGTTGGCACGGGGCCGGTTGTATTGATTTGGTTGTGAACACCTATTACAATGGTCGAGGGTCAATATTTATACCCTAGACAAAACACGAGTCCTAAAAGACTACGATTTACAAAGGAACTCTTAAACAAACTTGGAAACTACGATTCCTTGCCCTAAACTCTCAGAGTTCTTTATTATTACAACTTTCATCTTTTCGATCGGCTTTGCCTGCCATCTTCTGCTTTCCCGAATGGAGTCACCACCTTCTGAAGTAACCGACTGCACAAGCATTTAGCCGATCGCTCATTTTGTTTGCCGAATATCCTTCTTCCCGCATGCGGGTCCACCTGTCATCCTCCAGAGTCGACCAAAATCTAGTGTTAACACATGCCCCCTCAATTTCGGGATAAAAGTTGTTTTATTCTGAAATTGACCACAAGCTCCTTCTTCCTCCTAGGTCAGCACCGTTCAACACCGCAGCCGCTGTCCAAAAATTCAAGCTTTCAGCGCAACCTCGGACCCACTTCGAATCTTTAATGGCGACCCAGGATGAAATTCCAGAGGTAAACTTCATTTATATTCGGCAATTTCCACTTGATCTTCCCGTTCTTCTTTTGGCTTATTCCTCTTTGATTTCAATCACCCTTTAAAGGAATACAAGAATCAGATTTTGATCCCCTATGCTGCCAACCCCGATTCCTATTTCCTCGGTCCAATGGGAAATCCTGACCCTTTTGAAATTATCGAGAAGGAAACCTAAAGAATCCCTTTCAAATCTGGGATCATCTTGCCAAACCGATGGCCAAACACGTTCAAGAATTGGCCATTCCCCCCAATCGCTGGATGGCGGAATTGGTACAGGAGAATGCTGGAGAAAAGCAGCAGCCACTGGGAAAGTCAAGACATCAGTCATTGTCTGGAATTATCCTTAGCAGAAACACCCAGAAATGATTCCCTTTTGATAGCAGCTTCTCATTTTTGGTCTGACACCATTAATGCCTTCATTTTCGGCCATGGTATGATGACCATCACTCTAGCCGACGTGTTTATGATGACTGGCTTAAACGTGTCACTACTAGTATACCCTTATAAGTACAAGAGCAAAAGTAATCAAAGAGCCGTCAGCTCTGGATGTGGATGGGTCAAATACATCCAGAACTACATGAATGCATCTGGCACCATCTCTGACAAAGAGTTGAAAGCCTTCATGAATATGTGGCTATGCAGATTCATTTTCTGTGGAAAATCCAATGAACCAACCCTGAATCACATGGTGATGGCTGAAGACTTAGCTACAGGCACTCAGATCCCACTAGGCAAATATCTCTTAGGGTCTGTTTATCATATGATGCATCAGATTACTCTTCAGATGCACCAAGGTGGAGAAATCTCTTGTGTGAATGGTCCCTGGTGGCTAATTCAAATATGGCTCTAGCTATACATGCATCAGATAACCTCTGTGAGCCTCTTCAATCTAAGTTTTCCTTCAGTTAACTATACTGAAGGTAGTATAGCAAAGGTTAAGGCTTGTCAGACTTATGGGGAAGCAACATCATCTATCAGCATTGACATAGACATCGGTCATTTCTTCAAGCTGTTTTTCAAAGGATTCGGCAATGTGCTCTGGTTTTCTTACAGAGAAAATGAAAATTTGACTTTGCCCTGCAAGTTTAGCTATGAAATTGGTTATTCAGGTCAAGAATCCACAGAGATCTTCAACTCCTTTATCAAACCTTGCACTCTGCCAGCCGAATTTCATCATGGGAGGTTAGTGCAGTCCACCTATGAATTCTACTATCCAAATATGGTGGCCAGACAATTAGGATGTGGCCAGCTGCCCCCAAGATTCCTCTTCTCAACAATTATAAAGTCAAGGGAAGTAATAACAGAAAGAATGGAAGCCAAGAAAATCTTTGAATTAGGATGGGAATTGCCAACATATGAACCATCTCCATTTGGGCTAATAGATGTTGCTCATCCCTTCTTTGTCTCTTGGTGGCAAGAATGGCATGCTCATATCTTCAATATATCAGTTCATCCTTTATGCAAAAACTTGCAGCCCAATTTTACTTCTGATAGTGAGATAATTTCATTATGCTCATCATTTCCTGCTCTTGAATTCACTTCTTATTTTAACATCTGGTTATGCACAGGATCTTGAGTCTACTCCCCCAACCAAAGCAATCCAGTACTATTCAGCTGGTCCCAAGCCTGCTCTGAGGTTTGATGCTCCAAAATTAAAGGAATTCATGAAAACTCCTGCAACTTTGGATTCAGTACCTTTAAAGGCACTCATGAGAACTCCTGCTACTTTAGCTGCTGCATCTTCAAGAGGAAAAAACAAAAGGAAAACACCTGAAAATTTTCTCTTACCCAAGAAACCAAGGACCAAGAAAGCCAAATTATCTCTTAAGGTATGAACCTTTTATTCTCTATCAGGTTAACAACCCCACTTAGCAGAAAACCTGACCACCTCTGCATTCATTACTTCCATTGCAGCCACAAGTCGAAATTCCCAGACTAGGCAATACCTCAGCACCTGTAAAACCAACCCCTGAAGTTTCTACCGAAAATGAAGAAATTCATGACAGTGAAGCTTCAGAGACTCATGAAGCTGAAGGTTCAAAGGCTCATAAATCTGAAGAGACTATAGGTAACATCATTCAACCAATTCTCTTTTTTCTCCCTTTTTTTAAATAACATCTATCCCTTATGCTCATTATCATTTACTTTATTGAGAATAGATGAAATCTTAGATGAACTGGTAAGGGAAACTTCTCCTGATCAAGCTCCAAACCTGTCCCTTCTGAACCTTCAGCCAAGTCCTCTAGCAAGCCAGGGTATAACCCATCCTGATGATCAATCAGTTCAGCAGGTAATGCCTTGTCTTACACTATATTTTAGCAAATTCACCCAATCGGCTAACACCTCCTTTCTTCTCTTTTCTTTAGAAGAACATCACTAAACCGACCACCAGCTACTCCTTCTCTATTGAGGACTACATCATTGAGAAAGGTGAAGAGATTACTTCTCAACAAACCTTATCGCTGGAAAATCAGGCTCGACTAAAAGAGGTGATCATTCTGCTGAACAAGGATACCATTAGTCTGGTTCAGGATGCAGATCAGATAAGAGACCTCCTTGAACTCATTGATCAAGATATCCCTTCTGCTCTCAAGGCCCCCCTAGAATCTGCAGCCCATCTTGATGACCACTTTGCCATGGTGAGAAGGGCAACCAAGAACATATCTTCGAGGGCTGCTTTGCAGAAGGATAGATCTTTGAAGAAGCTGGAGATTAAAGATCTTCACTCTCATATCCAGACTACAAGAAATTCCTTGACAACCTTGGAGCCTGAACTGAAAGCCATGGAGGATGAAAAAAGCAGACTAGAAGCTCAACTAGCCGAACTGAATGCCACAATTCAGTCTCACAGGGCCCATATAGCTAATTTGCCAAAGAACATAGAAGCAGCTTCACTAAAGATAACTTCGACCATCAAAGAAGATCAGCAAATCAAAACTAAGTTATCCAGCATCTAGAGTTCTGAAGATGAGGATCAGAAAGTGCTAGATAATGTTAGCCAAATCAGGACTGAAGCCATAGAGGCAATCAATCAACTTCTGAACAAGTAGACATTGGGCTTGTAATAAACTTAAGTGTGATATCCTCTGTCCCTTGATCAATCAACTTTATGTTTACATATTTTTATTCGTTTGAAAAAGCAATCGGCCATTTTCCCTTAAATTACTCAATTAGAATGTAGCCAATTGTCTCCATTCTTCTAATAGCCGAACGAATCCTAATTTAAATGTTGTGAGGGTATAGCCGAACAATACTGGCTCCAACAAATCAGGGAGATAGTCGAACGACGTCCGACTTAATCCATGCCTGGCCCAGCTAAAAGGGAAAAACCCTACTCCATCGTTTGGCATTCTCGCCCCACGACTCCATGGAATTCGCCACGATTCTTCGCTTCGACTTATAAATAGACCCTTCCGTTAGCCTTCATCGCTATCTCCGCTTTAGCGTTCTCACATCTGTCTCCTCCACTTCCTTTGTTACAAGATGATCCATCGAAGAACAAGGCCCAAGGCACAATGCTTATTGCCTCAACAGAAAGATCCCGATGTTGGGTAATAAAATTGGCAATAATTTGACCCTTTACCGCCTTTGCCGATTCGTACCTTAAATTAAATTCTGACAATGCTAAAATCCATTTGCCAATTCTTCCATTCAAAATTGGCATTGATAGCATATGTTTGATTACATCAAAACTAGAAACTACCACGCATTCGGCATTCAACAAATAGTGCCGAAATTTGGTACATGAGTAATATACACACAAGCAAAGTTTTTCTGTAGCCGAATACCTTGTTTCCGGGTCTAGCAGCTTTCGGCTAAGATAAGCTATGACTCTTTCTTTTCCTTCAAATTCTTGCATAAGGGCCGATCCTATTGTTAGGCTATCGGCCGCCACATACAACTTAAAAGGCTTGTCAAGTTGTGGAGGTACCAGCACAGGTGGTGCCTTCATATATTGCTTGATCTCATCAAAAGCCTTTTGTTGTATGTCACCCCATACAAATTTTTGATCCTTCTTGAGCTTTAATAAAGGAGAAAAGGGTAAAACTCTCTCTAATAGATTGGATATGAATCTTCTTACAAAGTTGATTTTGCCTAACAATGATTGTAATTCTGTGAGATTGGTTGGTGGCACAACTTTGTCTATTGCTTCCATGCTCTTTTTCCCAACTTCAATTCCTCCTTTATGAACTAAAAATCCTAAAAACTCACCAGCCGAAACTCCAAAGGCACATTTATTTGGATTCATCTTTAAGCCATGCTTTCTTGTGCACTCCAGAGTCTTTCTTAAATCGGCTAAATGTCCTTTATGATTTCTAGACTTGACCACTACATCATCGATGTAGATCTCTACAATCTTATCGATCAGCTCGTGAAAAATATAATTCATAGCTCTTTGATAAGTTGCACCGGCATTCTTTAACCCAAATGTCATGACTATCCATTCAAACAAACCAATATGACCAGGACATCTGAAGGCTGTTTTTGAAATATCTTCCATTGCCATAAAAATTTGATTATAGCCAGCATTACCATCCATAAAACTAATGACTTCATAACCTGCTGCTGCATCTACTAGTAAATCGGCAACTGGCATTGGGTAACCATCCATGGGAGTGGCCTTATTAAGATTTCTGAAATCTATGCAAACCCTCATTTTTCCATTTTTCTTGTATACCGGTACTATATTTGAAATCCACTCTGCATACTTGCATGGCCGAATGAAGTTTGCTTCTATTAATCTTTCAACCTCCTTCTTCACATCGGCCAATACCTCCTCTTTGTGTATCTTCCGTGGAGGTTGTTTGTAAGGACGAAATCTAGGTTTAATGGGTAATCGATGCTCAACAATGGAACGATCCAATCCAGGCATTTCCGTGTAATCCCAAGCAAAACAATCTTTAAACTCTTTCAATAGATCTATCAACTTTGATTTATATTCTGGGTCTAACTTTGCACTAATATACATCGGCCTTGGCTTAGAACCATCACCAACATCAATTTCTTCCAACTTATCAGCTGACATAAAACCACGTCCCAACTTTCCTTTGTTGCCATCGACAGGATTTCCCATTAAAAATTACTATGAGAGCCGATTGCTTGGATCGGCTGTTGGCCCTCGCTGAAAACATTTACAGGACCTTCTTTCCACACTTTTCCAGAGAAACAATCGACGCCTTCATATTCCCAGTAGGTAGATTCTGTGGCAGCAACACTTACCGAATCATCAGCATGTACAACTTCAACGTCATCTCCAATCCATTGAATGAGAATTTGATGCATGGTTGAAGGAATGCAGCAATTAGCATGGATCCAATCTCTGCCCAAGAGTAGACTATATGCCCCCTTGCCATCAATGACAAAAAAGGTAGTAATTAGAGTTTTCGACCCAATAGTCAGCTCGACATGGATAGCACCTCAGGTATCGGAAGGGTTGCCAGCAAAGTCCCTAAGCACCATGTTAGTTTTCAACAATTCTTTATTAGTCATCCCAAGCTTTCTGAAGGTAGTATAAGGCATGATATTGATAGCAGCCCCTCCATCAACAAACATCTTAGTTAAAGGCTTGCCATTGACATATCCCCTTAAATAGAGTGGTCTCAAGTGACGATTCTTGATTGGTTTGTCAAAAATAGCCTGCTGTGTTAATACAAGCTGAGCCATCAAATCCTGACATTCACTTTTGTCAAAATCAGAGTACACCTCTTCTTGGACATCTTGGCTTTCGGGAGCTATAAACTCTGATGGGAGGAAGAAAGCCATGCAAGCATCAGTCGAAGGACCATATCCATCAGGCTTCTTCTTAGGACGCCATATTTGCTTTGTTTCGGTAACTTCCTGTTTCAACTCCCTATTCCTCAACCGTTGAACTCTTCTTTTCTGACTTTTCCTCAGGCCTGGAGGACACCACTATCCTTTTTGCCATACGTATCTATAGGAATCAGCTTCTTCATCATGCACCCTATCATGAATCCAACCTTGACCTGCAAATCTTTTCCTTTGCTGATTCTCAAAATCATCTATTTTTAAGCGCCGATCATCTTCAGGAACCTTCGTTCTAAGTCTTTCATAGACGGGACGGCGGTTGACTCGAGATTGCCTATACTTGGAGTACTGAGCACTACACTCCGGACAATTATTTCTAGCAGGCAACCTCAAGCCTTCATTTCAACAATGCCTAAAGAATGAACAACCCTAATGAGACTGCTCCTGTTCTGTCATGTATTCTTCTTGCTCCCTTCGGTATACCTCTTCCTCATACCTCCGGCATTCTTCCATAAACCATTACTTCTTATAGTGTTCCTTCTCTTGCTCTCTCTGCCACTTGTTTAGCAAAATACGTGATGTAACTCTGGGTTTGGAAGTTTGACCTTTCTCGGTTCGGCTATTCTGAAACCGAACTTGTTGCTGCAGCTCTCTACTGGTGACTTGTCGATCCGGGTCAACAGCACCACTTTTCTTTGCTCTATCAGAAGTCAACACCTTCATCTTGCCTTTACCTTTGAGATCATTGGCAGAGACCATATTCACAGAGAAAGAAATCATATTTTGTGGAAAAGGCTGATCATCAATTCTCATCTTGCCATCAAACTTCAAATGTCCCTCTTGGATAGCTTTCTGGATTCGTATTCTGAACACTCAGCAATCATTGATAGAGTGAGAATTAGTGTAATGGAAGCCACAATACTTTTTGTCTTTCACTCCTTCAGGACGTAGCATGGGATGTCCTTCTAGCAGCTTGATGCGTCCTTCCTTCATCAATAATGCAAAAAGCCTATCTGCCTTAGTAACATCAAAATCATAGGTTCCCTTTTGTTGTTTCAACCAGCGTTGACTAATTTGAGTAGGCTCCTTTGCCCAATTTAACTCAGCTGCAGCTATCTCATCTTCATCAATATACTCAGTCGCTTCCTCTAGAAAACCTTGATACACCTCATTAGTGGCATTGTTCTTCTGAAAGCGATTATCTCTCCTGAATCCTTGGGCCTGATTACTCATAGCTGCTAAACGCTGTGCAAGTTGGCCACGATCATCAAACTCCATACCGAACAACTTCTCCCTGATATTCGGCAACATTCCTGCTATAGCTATTCCAGGTAGTTGATCATCTGGTAAATTCAGAGAATAACACATATTCTTGGTCTCCCTAAATCTGCGAAGATATTCTAATTGTGTCTCATTTGTTCTCATCCTCAGACTCATGAGATCGACCAACTTCTTCTCATTAGTACCCGTGTAGAAATATGAATGAAACTTCTGCTCTAGCTCTGCCCACGTACCAATGGAATGAGCTGGTAAAGACGTGAACCACGTGAAAGCTAGTCCTGTAAGAGACAAAGGAAAATATCGAATCCTCCAAGCTTCATCTAAAGTAGCTTCTCCAAGCTGCATTAAGTACCGACTAACGTGCTCTATGGTACTAGTATCATCTTGACCAGAAAACTTGGTCAAATCTGTTGGAGGCTTCACCCTTGGAGGTAACGCCACTCTGTTGTACCACTCTGGATAAGGAGACTTGTATGAATAGGATTAATTTTTTGGCTTCAAGCCGAACTGATTTTGCATCATATCAGCCATCCTGTGCATCAAAACATCAATGCCTAAATCCTGATTTCCTTGTACTTGCACTCTAGAAGGCAATCCTGAAACACTCCTATACCCTGGATTTGGCACAGCATTGATAGCATTGTAATCAGTAAATTTTGGATACCCATCTCCATACATATTCTTCTGCAATCTGTTTGATGCTGGAGAAACTCTATAAGCTGAAGGTGGCACTTCTCCTGTGGTACCAAATGTCACCTGGCCATAGGTGGGATGTGATTGCTTTTCAGTGTGAGTCAATCCACCTATATTTGAAGTCGATGCTCCTTCTTTTCCAATAGGCTTCTCTTGATGCTTTGGAACATTGAAAAGTGTCGGTCCACTGAGTGGGCCAACATTTTCTTCAAAGTATTTATCAACCATTGGACCAAAAGTACTGATCATGATTGCTCGAAAGGTATTCAGAAAAGCTGTGTGATGGTTTGTCATGGTTTCTCCCATAGCTTTATAAACCAAGGCTGCCATCTTCTAAGCATCCTCCTCTTCAGTGTAATCAGTTTGATGTGGAAGAAGAACCCTTGGCATTGACTGCTTTTGAAACACTTTGTTGCTCTTGTTTTTGGAAAAAGACATCAAACACTTCCGTTGGTATTGCTCACATGCCTGTAGCACTAAATCCCTATAATTATCTGGCAATTCTGCCATGCTCACATCCAGAACATGATCATTGTTGATCTCAGACGCCATCTTGAACTAACAGATGGTCCCACTGGGCATGCCAAAAAGTGTGTTGACACAAAATGTGACACACTGTGCCTCACACATAGCAAGCCGGAAAGCGTGGCTTCAATCGGGTCCCCGGGTGCTTCGTGATCCGGAAACATGCCAGTCAGTTTGACCTAAAAAAACTAACAAGGGATAAAACAGTTAAATGCCAAACTAGAACATGTCGGGTGAGACCAGACAGTTCCATATATACGGCCCTGAAGCCACTTACAACGACATACAGCTATAGGAAGCTGTCTGCCAACAAGTTTATAAACCATTCAACTAATCGTAAGATGAACACACGTAAAGATCCGATTGCCAAATGCATGTGCATGGGAAGACATGTTTGAACAAGTGAAATTAATTATGAGTTAATGCATAACCAAGCTCAGCAGTCCAGCCGAGTTGGGGTCCATGAAGAAGGAACATGCAAATAAACACGATTAAACTAATCTAAAACCTGCATCTGCCGCACGACACCTAGTTTCGTTAAAGCCTAAACGTAATTAACATGCATGAACCCACGACATGTGACAATCTAGATTAAAATAATTCAGCCATTATGAGCATGTTATCTATTTGCAAAGGTAATATGAAAAGCAATGATCATTGAAGCGCGAATAAAACCATAAGAGAGGGCCGAACAATATCAATCTAGATTGGGCAGAAGTGTGTTACAAATATATAAAATATTTAAAACATACAACACAGGATAACTTAATGAATCTATTTAGATTTTGCCGTATCTAATAGAGCCGATAACTGTCTTGCTTTCACTAAGCATATTGAGCAAACGCCTGCCGCACGGTATCTACTCATAAACAAAGCATAAGCAAAGACTTCTTGATTGTCAAGCAAAGATCCGCCGCACGACCATTGAAAACAAACAAGACTACTTGCATCACGTCTAAATCCACCGCATGATACTAAACATGATAACAAGGTTGTCGGAACTTATGGAGGTCGACGGATCGATGACTCCTCTCGAAGAACTCGACGACACGACAAAAGGACTCGAAAGTTAGCATGGGGCCGGTTGTATTGATTTGGTTGTGAACACCTATTACAATGGTCGAGGGTCAATATTTATACCCTAGACAAAACACGAGTCCTAAAAGACTATGATTTACAAAGGAACTCTTAAACAAACTTGGAAACTACGATTCCTTGCCCTAAACTCTCAGAGTCCTTTATTATTACAACTTTCATCTTTTTGATCGGCTTTGCCTACCATCTTCTGCTTTCCCGAATGGAGTCACCACCTTCTGAAGTAACCGACTGCACAAGCATTTAGCCGATCGCTCGTTTTGTTTGCCGAATATCCTTCTTCCCGCATGCGGGTCCACCTGTCATCCTCCAGAGTCGACCAAAATCCAGTGTTAACACAACCCTCCTCCTTTACCAGGGCTTGAGACCTGCTATGCTGGGACACCAAAGGCACCCACCATAGGCGGAGTTTAGTTGACCATGAAGAGGAAAAAATAGCCACCCAGTAAATTACCACCAAAAGCATGCAATATTGTATAAAATCAGCACATGTATTGACTTAAGAGCACAGAAATTCAGACCATCAATGTTCAATCTTTTTTGTATAATTATAGGAGCACATACTACAACCATCCCCCGAAAACCCAAACGTATCTAAAATATTATGGTTTAGCCTTCTGCAAGGGGAGGCAGAACATCACAATTTATCCCGACTGATATTGTCTCTCATAATGCCCAACAAATTCAGATCATAAATTGCATGGATGAGCATGAAAAAACATTTGGAATAATTAGTATCCAGTTCCTCAATATACATCTATTTTAATATTAGAAGTCCTAGTCAATTAGATAAACTATCTCAATATGGAGAGTAGTAGGTATTAAAATAGTTCTTTTCTCAAATTATGAAAATATAATGGAGAATACTGAACATGGAATTAAGGAGATAGCACACTATTGCACAGTCCCTTGATAACAGAAGATGGGCGCAAAATATTAAAGGAATTCTCACTGTCCAGGTTATAATGAAGTATCTACAGATTTGGATAGGATACATATCAAAAGAGTAATTAAGTGTTTGCTCAGCCTAACTTCACCAGCTTCAAATCCAAAACACATTTGGCAAAGGCATAGCACAATTATTAAGAAAGCATAGAAGGCAAGATGCATTATGCTAATGGAAAAAGCTTGCAGGTGACCACAATATCTCTCAACATGATACACAATGCTTGAGATAAGAGTTCGCCATACTCAGAAATTTTGTTTCAACATGTTAATTTTATTTTAGAAACTAGGATTCAGTCTTCAACTGGAATGGATCAAGTCAATAAGTAAACAATATTCTTTCAAATTAATAGACACCACCTTGTAAGATTCCTCAAGCCTGTCCTTGTATTTGTCAACCAACAGCTCTTTACTCAATGCCAGGTCTCTTTCAACTACTGCCTCTGTCTCAAACTATTAATAAGAGATAAGAGAACAAATTAGTCTATCTATTCAAAACAAGTCCTAAAATGAAGTGGTAATATGACTATAACCAACTAAACATTATGAAAAAAATTGTAGTGCAATACTTGAATAACAATGTGAGGATACAATGTTTGTCCTTTACGGATTGGTGGATCAAGAGTGATAACAACAAACGTATGAGGATTGTTTGACTGCAAAGCTCAACCATGCAATGGGTTTAGTGTCAGAATGTAATATTATGCACAACAATAAAGCACAGCTCAACATAGGATACAAGAACAGAACCTTTGGCAAAAGAAAGAGGCGAACAATGTCGCAGAAATGACAGATGAAGCTCAACACTATAACGTCCTCTGTATTGCCAAAACAAAAAATCGTTAGTTTTTTTAGCTCAACAATCTTGTGTTTCTCATAATAAGGTAAATGGTTCATATTTTCCACCTTGGTGTAAGAATTGCAATTCCGTCAAATGTGACAACTGGTTCTTCGGAAGAACCAACATCATCAAATTTCAATATAGTCTCCCATAAAATCTACATAAAATAGATAGGTTTTCATTAGTTAGTATTTTGCAGCTTCAATGTGCTTCATTTAAACAGTGCTTACTGAGTGAGCTTACGTGAGCCGGAGGGCGATACTCATCCCCCAACAAACTAAGTATTTGAAGTAGGCACATGAAAACTTAAATCCATGAGGGAGTCTTTTTGCAACCATGAGGGATTAAAATGTCAGCATAGTACTATGGCAATGCAGAAAATATGAGTGGGTCCACTACAACTACTGTCCACTACAAACCTCATTGGCTCCATTAGTATCATCAACATGAAGCTCTAAGAGAACATCTGTTTTTCCTTGCATCTGGGTTTGTGCAACATCTGTTAGGGATACTTGAAATGCTTGCTTTGAACCAACCATAAAGGTTAGCATGTTTCCTATAGAGGCAAGGGTAACAAACATTAAAATCAAACTGAACATATGTTAAAAGGGGTCCCATGTTAAAATAATAAAAGGTCACCCAAATCACCATCTATATCAATCCCTCCCCAATTGTGGCCACTAACAGAAAGTTGTTTTTCATCTGGTGTGACGCCCATATTCTTTTGTATGAAGTTGGTCAAGTTGCTCACATCCTATGCAAGAAAGGACAAGATCAAATATTTTCGTCAGGTAACAATAAGAGAAATATATTAACCTCACCATTCATCTTTACTGAAATGTCAAAGCATACTCTCAGAAATGACTGACAATATTTTAAGACAACCAAATCCAAAGAAAATCTGATAATCCAAATATAATTTTGAATTTTCCATCTTTGAATAACACTACATACAGAATCATGAACAATATTCCTTCAAATATTATCTATAGGTAAGTCTTAGCTACATAATAGATACAATATGTACAAAAGATACCATATTCTGCAAGACTTGTTTTGGATAGGCATACCAAGTGGCATGAAAGAATATAGTAACTGTTCACCTTAATTTGAACAAGAAGAGTTTGCTTTAGTGGATATAAGATCGAACTGCTCAAGGTTTAATCAATAGATGAAAAACATATACCAAAATAAGATGTCACATATAGCAAGGCAGAAACTATTTAGTTTCACAGCAGAGTAACTTGGGCAAACTAAGCATTCTCCTTTTCCATGATCTAATTCATATTAAAGCAATATTCATTATAATCATATGCCATATTAAGATAGAAAATATGGTCAGCAAAGTGAATTTCCAAAATTCTAAGAAAACTAGACAAAGCTAGTGCTACTTTTAACTGTATAAGTTTTGCATCAACAAATATATCCTAATTTTACTGAGAAATGCATCCAGATTCAAGTGTTCTAAATACATAATTCTCCAGATGCAGTAGCCTCTTTATTTCCAATACCGACATCATTAATAAACTACATAATATTAAAGGCACACAACGGAGAAAAGATATATAGAATTGCCACTTTTGCACTCGTGTCATGCCAGCGCATCAGTCTAGGTCGGATCCGAGGTAGCATGGGGGTGGCAAATGACCATGGCTACCCCTGCCCTCTGCTGCTAACCCAGCCGGGCCACACTCAGTCGCCTCGCCCGGCCCATTCGCTCGTTCTTTGTCTCCCCACTCTCGCCGTAGCCCTCCTCCACCGCCGCCGCCGCCACCTTCCTCTCCCAGCTTTCTCGATGGATTGAAGGTACGTGTGGACCGCCATTGTCGCCATCCCACTCGTTTTATTGCACTAGTTTTGATGAGATTGTAGGTTAGGTTAGGGTTCCTACCAGTGATGGTGAAATTGTCCACCTTCCTTGCTTCGTAAGCCATTGATGTAGTGGCTTCTGTTGCGGTGGAGATTAGAGACGCAATGGATTCGAGTGGCCTATTTGGTAAGTTGAACTTCAGTGCACTTCGTCCTCGCTTTGATTCTGGATAGGGAAGATGCTATGTAGTAGGATACTGTCTAACAGTTTAGTTTGTGTTTCTGTTTGTTATTGTGTCAGGATTGATCCTGGCAATGCTTTTAGATTAGTTGTTAAGGTTTCTAAGTATGTTGCTGATGGTGAGTATGGGCAAGTAGAAATGTCACCGTAGGGGCATGAACTATGGTTGGATAGGACTGTGCAATTTTCTCTGTCTAAATTTCATGATGAAATGGCCAGTAAGATAATCTGGGGACCTTCATAGACATTGGATGTTTGGGTGGTTGATAGTGATAGTGAATCTAAATGGAAAGTTAGGAGGGATGAACATTTTGAGCAGCTAATACAGGATAGATGGGATGACAGGGTAGCTATGCTTGTAGTGGATGTAGTCAGCAAACATGCTCAAAGTGCCAATGCTAGCTCTGGTGTTAGGTGTGCATCTGGTGTCACTTCTGCATAAGGCAGTGCTGCTCCTAGTAATGCACAAGGCAGTGGTGCTCCTGATAATGTAGAAGGAAGTGCTATTCCTAATAATGTTGAAGGTAGTGGTGACACCGACAGCTCTCCACCTCCATCTGTGCCAGTGGAAGAAGTAGAAGAGGTTGATTGGGCTAAGTTGACTATAGTGGCAGAGCCTAATGGGGATGGAGAGGCCAAGGAAGTTACTGATGAGGACAAAGTGTATGAGGCAATGGGTTTCAAAGCAGTAGATGAAAGAGCAGATGAAGCAGCTAGGGAAGCTGTGCCTATCCCTACCATGATAGCTGAGACGCAGAGTGATATGGTAGATGGAGCTGTACCAGTTGATGATCATGTGGGTGAGGAGCCAATGTTTGATTGGGACAGGTATAATCTAGATATGTCTATAGGGGTTTCTTACCCTTCTATGGATGATTTCAGATTATCTGTAAGACAGCATGCAATTGTCAAGAAGTTTGAGCTTCACACTATACACTCTGATACACTAAGGTTTAGGGGAAATTGTGCTTCTCTTGGATGTCCTTGGATTATTAGAGCTAGAACCCAACACGATGGGAGTGTTAGGGTATTTTTTATAGATTTGTTTTGTTTCATTTAAACTATCTGGATTTTATGTTTGTCTGGTTACTTATGTTTGGCTATTTTGTGCATGTGTAGGTGCAAATAAATGAAGGGTAGCATAATTGTGCCTCTAGAAGCAGAGTGGTTGGTAGGAGGCGTCACAAGCTTGGGTGGCAGAGAGGACTATTCCACTACTCAAGAAGAAGCCAAGCATGGGTCCAAAGGAAGTGTAGGAGGAGCTATAGACCAAATACAAGATTAAGATCCCCTACCAAACTATAGTGTATGGTAGACAGAGAGCAGCCAACAAGCTTTTTGGTAAGTGGGATGACTCCTTTGATTGGTTGTATAGATTTAAGGCAGAGGTAGAGATGAGATCACCTGGTACCATAGTTGAGATAGCTACTGAAGAAGTTGATGGGAATATTCATTTCAGCAGATTTTTTGTTGTTTCAATGCAGCCATAGATGGTTTTAGAAATGGATGTAGACCATACATTAGTATAGACTCCACAAACCTTAATGGGCTGTGGAATGGCCACTTGCCCTTAGCCCAAGCATTAGATGGTCATAACTAGATGTATCCTTTAGCATTTGGATTGTTTGACTCAGAAACCAAGGAAAACTTGATCTAGTTCATGGAGCAGCTTAGCAAAGCAATTGGACCTATGGACAAGTTAGCAGTATGCACTGATGCTTGCAAGGGTCTTAAGGCAGTAGTGGCTCAAGTGTGGCCTCAGTGTGAGAAGAGAGAGTGCTTCAGACATTTGATGGAGAATATGAAGAAATATTACTGTGGAGATGTCTATGCCAAAAACATGTGGCCTATAGCTAGGGCCTATACTCCTTACAAATTCAAGTATTTCTTTGACAAGGTTGTGGCAGCTAGCCCTTGTGTGCTTACTTGGTTGAAAGACCACCATAACCTACTCTAGGCCAGGAGCAAATTCAGTAGTGACATCAAATGTGACTACATCAACAATAATTTAGCTGAGTCCTGGAATGCATGGATCAAAGAGCACAAGGATCTGCCTGTGCATTGTTTGGCTGATACTATTAGGGAGAAAACAATGGTCCTATTTGCTAAGAGAAGGAAGATCTCTAATGCCTTGACTGGAGGAACCTTACCTGCCATCATACACCAGCTGAATGCAACTTCCAAGGGTCTAGGCCACCTCAAAGTGACCAAGGGGCATCCAGAAGAAGCAAAAGTCACAGAGATATACAAAGATGAAGAAGTGAGGATACATGTTGTGTATCTTACAAAGCATATTTGCACCTGTAGAGAATGGCAGGTAACTAGGAAGCCATGCCCACATGCACTGGCTATCATCACCACTATGAGGCAACCCCAAATGGACCTATATGTGGACAAATACTACTCTGTTAAGAAGTTTCAGGCTGTCTATCATGGTATTATCCCAAACATCACTAACAAGGACCAATGGCCTAAGGTTGACAAGGGTTTCAAGTTGTTGTCACCACTGTCCAAGAAGAAAAAAGTACCAGGCAGATTGAAGAAGAGCAGGTACCTATCTCTAACTAAAAGAACTGAAAAAACTAGGCAGGTAAAATGTACTAGCTGTGGTGAGTATGGCCATAGAACTGGTAGCTAGAGGTGTGCACTGATAGGGACAAAGAAAAGGTAAATACTGAACTGTTATCTTATTTCAACAAATAAGCAACAACTAACCTAACTATGGTGTTTATTTACAGGAAGAGGACCAAGAAGACAACACCTAGACCAGGAAGAAAGAAGGCCAAGAAGGACCAGCCACCAACAGACCAAGGAACACCGAGGACAAGAGCAGCAGTGGCTAGAGAGACAACTACAAAGGCATCAAGAGAGGTTGTAGAAGTAGCAGAAACAGCAGAATAAGCAGAGAGACATCTCCTGGATGTGCCACCACTGGAGACAATTCCACCATCAATCCTAAGAACACCTCCAAGGTATGATACAACCTTTACAATTCTATGCTTGCCAAAGAATGCAACCCTGAACTCCTAGATGTTTGAACACAGGAACACCTGCCTTGATTTGCAAATTGTAAACCAGATTCAAGACATGCCTACTGATGGTGCTCCAAGAAAGATGACACCAAGGAGGAAGCAGCTGACATCCAAGGTCAGGAAGAGTCCAGGAAAGAAGACTCCATCAAAGAAGGGAAGAAAAAGTGAAACACCTGAACATTATGTGCTTTATGTGGCCACAAGACAATGTGATGTGTGGCCGTAAGCTTTTGTGTTGGAACTGGCCAAATGACTATGTAATGTGTGGCCTTAAGCTACTGTGATGTAATGTGTGGCCAAATGACTATGGAATGGATGTGTAGACATCCCAACTATCTGCCTGAACCTGTTATGGTTTGTATTAAATTATGTGTCCACTGCTCTATGAAATGATGTGCATGTGATCTGTTTTTATCATACCTCTGTGAATTATGTGTCAATTCATCATTTTAGTTTTAGTCATCCATCTAGACAATAAATTATGGGGACAACATTTTTTAGTTTCATTCATCCCTTACTTCATTACAACATACATCACTACTAGGGATGGCAACGGGGTAGATTCGGATCGGGTAGAGTCTCTAGTGCACCCGAACCCAAAATCCAAAATCGAAACCCAAAACCGCACTGAACACCGATTTGGGTGATAATCCGTCCCCAAAACCGAACCCGCGGATACCCTGAAACCCAAATGGATACCCGAAACCCACTTTGTATGGCAACATAGTAAGAGAAATAAGGACTTTCTATAAACATATGCATGATATATATACACATATTCACATGTATAAACAAGAGGCAACAAATAATAAATATTTTCATGAGTCAACTTAGAATAAATTTAATAATATAAGTAAATAAGTTATTATTAGCATATTATAAAACATGAGTTTTAATTCCAAATGATTTATTTCGGATATCCATGGGTGGAAAACCAAACCCGAACCCGAACCCGATTGGTTTCGGGGCCTAAAAGCTCTAGTTTGGTTTTGGTGAATTGATGAAACCCTAAGTGCTAACCTAGTTTATCAAGTGATCATGAGATAGGTAGCACACTCCAAGTAGTGAAGCAAATGAAGATCATAACATGATGATGATGATGCCATGGTGATGGTCAAGTGCTTGGACTTGGAAAGAAAAAAGAGAAAAACAAAAAGCTCAAGGCAGAGGTATAAATTGTAGGAGCTATTTTGTTTTGGTGATCAAGACACTTAGAGAGTGCGATCACATTTAGGTTTGATAGCCGTACTATTAAGAGGGGTGAAACTCGTATCAAAATTGGGTTATCAAAGTGCCACTAGATGCTCTAACTCATTGCATATGCATTTAGGATCTAGTGGAGTACTAACACCCTTGAAAATGTTTGTGAAAATATGCTAACACATGTGCACAAGGTGTTACACTTGGTGGTTGGCACATTTGAGCAAGGGTGAAGAAAATAAAAGTGAAATGGAGTTAGTCTCGCTGGTTACAAGGTGACCGGACACTAGTCTCAGAGGGACCGACGTGTCCAGTCTGTTGTAACAGCAAATACGTCGGCGTCGGTCATTCGACCAAACGCTGGGTCTTGGACTAACCGGACGCTAGAAGGCAGCGTCTGGTCCTAGCTAACGTGGTAGCATAGTGGTCAGGGTAACTGATCGGACGCTGGCTGTGTCCGATCAAGGGCGACCGGACACGTCCGGTCGAAGAAAACCATTTTTGGATGCTTACTGGAAACAACCGGACGCTAGGGGTTCAACGTCCGGTCACTTTGAGCGCAGCGTCCGGTCAACTCATGACCATTGAGATTGGGCGTACAATATTTGAAGAGAGGGACACATGGCATGCATCATGTGACCAGACGCTGAGGTCCAGCATCCGGTCAGTATGACCGGAGCGTTCGGTCACCCCGCGTTGTGCCCAGTAAAGGGGTACAACGGCTCTATTTCGTGGGGGCTTCTATTTAAGCCCCATGGCAGGTTCAAGCTCACTCTCTTGGCCATTTGCATTGACATAGCAATCTCGTGAGCTTAGCCAAAGCCCTCGCACTCATCTCCATCATTGATTCATCATCTTTGTGAGATTGGGAGAGAATCCAAGTGCATTGCTTGAGTGTTTGCATCTAGAGGCACTTGGTGTTCGTGTTTCGCTGCGGGATTCGCTTGTTACTCTTGGTGGTTGCCGCCACCTAGATGGCTTGGAGCAGTGAGGATCGTCGAGCGGAGAGTGGTGTTTGTCTACGGCTCCGATCGTGGTGATTGTGAGGGGTTCTTGGCCATTCCTCGGTGGAGAGCCAAAAGGTACTCTAGTAAATTGCTCGTGGCTTGTATGATCCTCATCTTGTGTTGGTTATGCGGCACCCTATTGTGGATTTGGCGTGTGATGCCAATTAGCGCGTGAACCTCCAAGTGAGTGAATCGCCACAACGAGGACTTGCTTACCGGACAAGCAAGTGAACCTCAGTAAAAAATCATTGTGTTCATTATTTGATTCCGAGGTGATTGGTCTTCATTGTTATTCACTCTTGTGATTGATTGGCTCTTTCCTCGACATGTCGGTATAACTATCTAGCTCACACTCTTTACATTACCGCAAACTAGTTGTCAAGCTCTTTAGTCTAGCTAGTTGTGAGAGCTTGTTAGTTTGGTTGGTGTGGCTCTTTAGTTATCTTTGAGAGCACACTAACTTAGTGTAGTGTTATAGCATTTGTGTGGATACATATTATCTAGATTTGAATTGTGGTAGGTGGCTTGCACTTTTAGTAGGCTAGCGCAACCCTTGCTTTGCTTCATAATTGTCTAACCATTGTGCTAAGTGTTGTTGTAGAAATTTTTATTAGGCTATTCACCCCCCTCTAGCCATTAGGACCTTTCAGGGCCCCGAACCCAAAACTATGGGTGAGAAATCATCCCCGAACCCGAACCCACAAGACTCGAAACCCACGGATATCTGACCCGAAACTACCCCGTTGCCATCCTTGATCACTACACACCCAAAGACAACACATACAACACAAGTGAAAGCTCAAGTTTGGTTTTGGTTAATTGATAAAACCCTAAGTGCTAACCTAGTTTATCAAAGTGATTATGAGATAGGTAGCACTACTCCTAAGTGATGAAGCAATGGTGAAGATCATGATGATGGTGATGGCATGGTGATGACCAAATGCTTGAATATGGAAAAGAAGAAAGAGAAAAACAAAAGGCTCAAGGCAAAGGTATAAATTGTTGGAGCCATTTTGTTTTGGTGACCAAGACACTTAGCGAGTGTGATCACATTTAGGATCGATAGCCGTACTATTAAGAGAGGTGAAACTCATATCGAAATACGGTTATCAAAAGTGCCACTAGATGCTCTAACTCATTGCATATGCATTTAGGATCTAGTGGAGTGCTAACACCCTTGAAAACATTTGTGAAAATATGCTAACACATGTGCACAAGGTGATACACTTGGTGTTTGGCACATTTGAGCAAGGGTTAGAAACTTCACCGGCGGAGTGTTTGGCCATAGAGTGCGGATAGTCCGATGGTGCCACCAGCGCCCTATATAGAAAAGATAGGGGTTCACAGAGTGACCAGACACTGGGGTCCTATGTCCGGTCAGTGGCGCAGTGAAGTCCGCCCTCGGTCTCTTGATCGGACGCTGGCGCGAGAATTGACCAGGACGCTCAGGGCCTGAGTCCGGTCAATATGACGTATGATGACATATGCGGTGCACAGGGGAGACATTGAGTGACCGGACGCTGGGTGAGTCTGGTCGGGCATGACCGGACGCGTCCGGTCGTGATTTTTCGCTTCTGGACGCTTACTGGAAACGACCGGACGCTAGGGTCCTACGTCCGATCACTTTGGAGCAGCGCGTCTGGTCACAACTTAAATGTACTGATGACCATTGAGATCGAGCGATCAGGGTTTGAAGCAGGGGACACATGGCACACATCGCGTGACCGAACGCTGGGGTCCAGCGTCCGGTCGATCTGACCGGCGTGTCCGGTCGCCCTATTTTTCAGTGGACTGAGGAGCCAACGACTCTATTTCGTGGGGGCTTCTATTTAAGCCCCATGGCCGGCTCAAGCTCACTCTCTTGGCCATTTGCATTGACATAACAACCTTATGAGCTTAGCCAAAGCCCTCCCACTCATCTTCATGATTGATTCTTCATCTTTGTGAGATTGGGAGAGAATCCAAGTGCATTGCTTGAGTGATTGCATCTAAAGGCACTTAGTATTCGTGTTTCGCTGCGGGATTTGCTTGTTGCTCTTGGTGGTTGCCACTACCTAGACGGCTTGGAGCAGCGGAGGAGGATTGACACGAGTTGGTGATTGTTCATGGCCATCTCCAGTGATTGTGAGGGGACTTGTATCTTCCCGGCGGAGCGCCGAAAGGTAATCCTAGTGGATTGCTCATGTCATTGAGTTATCTCAATTGTGGGTAGGTTCTTGTGGTGTCCAATTATGTGGACGAGGTTCATGCAACACCTCTTAGCCGCCGAACCACCAAGTGTTAGTCGACACAACTGAGGACGTAGCGTGTTGGCAAGCACGTGAACATCGGGAGAAAATTGGTTGTCTCTTGCCCTTTGGTATTCTCCTAGGTGATTGATTTAGCATTTATCTTGTGATTGGTTCACTCCTCTACACAGCGGTATAATCATCCTACTTACTCATTTATATTCTTGCAAACTAGTTGTAGCAAGCTCTTTAGTGTAGCTAGAATTGAGAGCTTGTTTTGTAGTTTAAGTTCATCTAGTGGAGCACTTTAGTGTAGCAAGTGTGAGAGCTCTTATTGAGTAGTGACATAGAAAATTGTGTGGTTAGTAATCATAGCAACTAGAATTATTGGATAGGTGGCTTACAACCCTTGTAGAGCTAGAGCAAGTTTGCATTTTGCTATTTGTTATACTAATCAAATTGCTCTAGTTGTTTTGTAGATTTTTAAATAGGTTATTCACCCCCCTCTAGCCATATTAGGACCTTTCAACAAGCAATGAACATGTTCATCTTCAACATCAGTTTTTCCAGCTTGTGCTCCAATTCCTTCCTCTGCTTGTCACCATCTAGACTCCCCACTAAAGCTTCTTCTTCCACCACCTCTGCCCAGTTCGATGGCCGAACAATGACGATGCCGAGATCCTTCAACTGCTAGAAGTACTGCTTCTCGAATCGATAGCACCCACACAACTTGGGGAACTAAAAAAGGACACAAATTACAACCCTAATTGTGCTAATTTAGGAAAATCTAGGAGACAACTCACCACATTCCTTGCACACTTGAAGTATAGACGGCCATGATTCTCATTGCCCTTCTTGGTCTGCCCTTCCACCACTCGAGCAAGATGGCAATCCGGACAAGGGATCAACGGGAAACCACTGAGCTCACCAATGGGATCGAGACCGACCAAGGCAATGCGGGTGCTTGGGCCACCGTGAAGCCTGCTCCTCGCCCGTCCACCTCTAGACGACTCCGAGTAATGCTCCATCGAGAAAGCTGGGAGAGGAAGGAGGGAGAGGAAGGCGGCGTCGTCGTCGGATGGCGGCGGCGGAGGAGGAGGGCTACGGCGAGAGCGGGGAGACAAAGAATGAGCGAATGGGCCGGGTAAGGCGACTGAGTGTGGCCCGGCTGGGTTAGCAGCAGAGGGCAGGGGCAGCCGCGGTCATTTACCACCCCCATGTTGCCTCGGATCCGACCTGGACTGGCGCGCTGGCGTGCCACGACTGCAAAAGTGGCAATTCTGTATCTCTTCTCTCCGTTGCGTGCCAAATTCGTATTGCCAGCCGTTAAAGTGAGATATCAGGAGATGCCGATTCTTATAATGGTAAAAAGTTAAATCTCCCAGCGAAATTGGTTGCCATCTCACCGACACGAGGGTTCCACCTGTCAGAAGCCGCTCCGGTAGAGGATCCAGGAAGTGGGGCCCGCACGTCAGTCGTGCTTCCGCGCTCCCTTCTCTCCCTTCTCTTCCCCACTTCGCTTCTCCATTCCCCCGCGGTTTTGCGCATCCCCTGCCTCCCTCCATCTCTCTCTCTGCGCTCCTGCCTCCTTGTGCTCGGCCATGGCGGACTATCACTTCGTGTACAAGGACGTGGAGGGGAGGAGCACAGAGTGGGACGACATCCAGCGCCGCCTCGGGAACCTGCCTCCGAAGTCGGAGCCCTTCAAGCCGCCGCCCTTCGCCCCCAAGGTCGACGCCGACAAGCAGCCCAAGTCAAAGGAATGGCTCGACGAGCGCGAGCCCGAAGAGCTCGAGGAACTCGAGGACGACCTGGACGACGACCGCTTCCTCGAGCAGTACAGGTAGGGCCTCTCCGTAGGCTTGATCCGGTCTGCTGTCTGATTGCTGATCCGTGATGCTGTCTTTTCCCCTTCTGTTATTAGATGCATCTTAAGAAGCTTTAGTGCCTGCCGCGTTTGATTGATCTGATCTGACTAGCGTGGTTAATTGGTATAATTCGTGTGCTTCTGATAGGAATCTGATGTCTTTCTATTGTTGATCCGGATTCCTCGCAGTAGTTCCGGACTTTGGATTATTCAATGCGTTTTGCGATTCGTTTGGTACAAGTGGGAATTGATTGTGACGATTTGATGTAATTCCATGCCTGCAGGAAGACGAGGCTCGCAGAGCTGAGGGAGGCAGCAAAAACCGCGCGATTTGGTAGTATAGTTCCCATCACTGGCTCGGACTTCGTGCGGGAGGTGTCTCAGGCACCATCAGATGTTTGGGTTGTGGTCTTCCTCTACAAGGATGGGTAACTCTTTCTTCACAGTTCACTGCATCCTTTTGCATGCTATGTCAATGATTATGCATGGGAGAACAATTCTAGGGTTTATTTTGTATGATTCGACCAAACAGCTCTGGAACCAGATTGAACTAAATTCAGACTTTGACTGCACTTTATTTAGTTGTCTTGGTTTTCTATAGAAAGTTGCCTGAAAAGACTAGGCAACTATGAAATTTGACTATGGTTGGCTGGATATAGGAATTCTGATACTTGTGTTGTGTCATTGGCTCGTAGCCAGACATTTTATTGCTGTGAGGTCCCAGCAGCTCGTACCTTCGATATATATGATCTGTGAACATGCTTTCTTTTTTCTTGTCGAACGTGCTGGAGAGTTGCATGCTGTTTCATTGATAGATAGAAAAAATTGTCCGACTACAAACCAATTCCACGGTTGGGTTAGGTTTTTTTTTTTTTGCATGAACACAACCATTTAAACAATACATGCAGCCCCTACTAGCTGTTGCCTACTCAGCTCGCTCTAGCAGCACACGTGGCCTTCGCGCCTGCCATGGTCTAGAAATGTGCTTAATCGCTTGCCTCTTGGATTACTGCCGAGACCGACTGTGTGATTCCATCAAATACACATTGGTTTCTTTGTTTCCATAGAGTCCACGCCAGGAAGAGCACCAGTGAATTGAGGCCCTTCCTCGCCACCTTTGGAGCTTTATGTGTCGCCTTGCACCACCATGTTTGGAAGCTGTCGTGCCCGGATGGTGCTAGTGCTTGTAGGCTGTGGGCAGTGGACCAAACCTGGCGGGAGAAGACTCAGGTTGACATGAGGTGCTCAATTCCTTTCTCCTGGGTCGCTAAGTGGGCAGCAAGATGAGTGCATCAGACCGCGATTTGCCAGTCTATCCGCCGTCCAGCATCTGTTGTGCCCCGCTAGCCACAGGAAGAACTTCAGCGAAGCGGCACCCAAGACTTCCAGAGTTGTTTGCAAGGTTCAAAGGAGGTGGAACTGACAAAGAAGTGAGCATGCTTTCATGACCATATAACAAATAGATAGCTTGGCAATTCTTGGATTTAGTGGACATTGTCCTGTTGATTTGTCCACCACTTTAAGCTGTAATGTAATTAGTTGATTGTCATGCTGCAGTTTTTCAGCATGGAGGATCTTCCATGAAATTGTTGCTCTTTTCTGTATGATGTTTTAATGCTTCCATGTGTTGCTTGCATCAAAATTGTACAGAAAGGATATCTGAATTCATTGGAGTGTAATGAGCTCCATACCTGATCTGATGCATGAAGCATGATGTTCTTTAGTAAATTGTGGCGCTTATCGAATTCTATAAATCTGATGACAGGATACCTGAATGTGGATTGCTTCAGAATTGTTTGGAGGAATTGGCTACAAGATACCCAGCGACAAAGTTTGTTAAAATTATCTCCACAGACTGCATCCCCAACTACCCAGATAGGAATGTTCCTACAATACTGGTGTATAACAACAGTGCTGTCAAAGGGACTTATGTTGGTTTGCAGAAGTTTGGTGGAAAGAGATGCACACCTGAATGTAAGTTACTACTCGTATACTGCAAATTAGTATTCAGTATCTGCTTTTCCCGTTAGTTGATTGATTCCAGTTGCTCCAATTCTATGTGCTGTTGATAGGTCTTTTTGAGCTCACACCTGTAAATTTATGAATGGCATATTGGCCTATGCCATTTAGCTCCCACAATCCGCTTCCTTTTGGATATACCACCTGAACTTCCTTAACTAAAGCAAAATATTTTGACCTTCAGGTGATAATTTTTTTTAAAAAAAAAATCAATAGTAAACAATTCATTATGACCTGCGTGCCTTAATGCATACACTCCCCAGATCTAGTCTTGATTTGTCTGCGTTGTTTCATGTGTCAAATATTTCGATGGTGTTTGTCTAAAATAGCAGCATGCTGGTTCCCAGATCTTAGCATATCATTGTTCCTTTTCTGTAATAAGAAATTAGAGAATAATCTTTCACATTTAGATTACACTAAATTTATGGAAGCTTTCCTTTACCTCTACATCGTTCCAGAAATTCTTTTCCCAGCAATATACATGGGTTTCATCTATTTACACTAAGTCACTGTTATGTTCCTTTCAGCTGTTGCGTTAGCCCTTTGCCAGTCAGACCCGGTACTGAATGATGGGCATGATGGCAGTGATTCATCTCGGGACAATGTCATTGAAGGTGTTCGCAGGAAGTTCATAGAGAAGGTTGTGGCCCAGCATGAAGAGCGGGAAGAAGAGGATAGTGACTAAGCTTATACTTTTTTTGTGTTAGTTTTCCTCAGCTGGCAGATCCAATTTGGTTCCAATGTTTACTGATTTTATGTGATTTTGTGGATGAAATTTGCCGGAGTTTTCTGGTTACCTGGTTGTGCGGGTGAAGCTTTTAACAGTTCACGGATCTTGTTGCCTGGTTTTGCAGTTAGAGATGTGGAACCATAACTGTATGGGGCCAGCAAAATCTTTGTGTTAGTAACCTTTCAACTGTAACATAGCTCCATTATCTTGTTTAAGAGATCAGAGATTATTAGTGCACTTGTATAATTGCATGAGAAAAGATCCACCCAAACCTTTGAATCCATAGTATTTCACTATCCTGAACATTTCTCGACACAAAACATTATAACTAAAGTTTTCTAATTTGTGTATATGAATGTTTATGATCCTTTGTGAATTAGTTAAAAGTGCAATTTGTGGATACCGCAATCCCATGAGGGGTTCGTAGCCAGGCTTCCTGGAAACGAGCGGGTGGGCGTTTCACCGAAGCCTGGTTTCGCTTGGGGCGCACGTGGGTGGGCCTATGTGGCTTCCACTGTGCACCGAATAAAACCTGCATCCACCTGCTAGGGTTACCTCCCTCATTCACCACTCCACACGTCCCTGCTCTCTCGCTCTCTCCCTGTGCCTTCTCTGCCGCCGCTGGGGTTCCGGGGAGGTCACCCCCCTCCCCAAGTGCTCGTAGGCGAGTAACCGAGGACGCGAACCAGAACTCTTTCTATTTGCTCGTCCTCGTAACACAAGTCTTTCTATTTATTCAGAACCAATTGTTTCTTGTCTGTTCTAGTGTTGGTTATGAATGGATTTGACACGAACCAGAACTCTTTCTATTTGCTCGTCCTCGTAACACAAGTCTTTCTATTTATTCAGAACCAATTGTTTCTTGTCTGTTCTAGTGTTGGTTATGAAAAGCTATATAGTTTTTACTACATATGTATACATATATAGATACATATCAAAAGCTATATATCTAAAGAGACCGTGACGCCTAAGAGGAGGGATGAATTAGGCAACTTAAAGATTCTAACTCTAAAACTATGGCCTATTTTTCTAACTCTAGCAAAACATATGCAATAGATGAACTATCTCAATGTGCAATTACGGTTTTGCTAGTGAGTTGCTATCTCTACCGCAAAACAAGTAAGGTAAACAATATAAATGCGGAAGCTAAAGAGCAAGGTAGAGATATACAAACTCCCATCGACGACTCCGGTATTTTTACCGAGGTATCGAGAAGCGCGCAAGCTTCCCCCTAGTCCTCGTTGGAGCCCCTCGCAAGGAATCCCTCTCAAGGGCCAAGCTCCCGGTCGGGTAACTCCGTGGATAGCCTCGGGCCTTCCCCACGCGCAAGTGGGTCTCCGACGTGCCTTCCGATAAGCCTCTTCCGGATGCTCCCCGCCGTCTTCACTATCAAGCTTCCGGTCGAAACGCCGCGGGCCTTGTTCCCTCCGGTACACGATGGCGGCCACACCCCAAACGCGGTTGGTGTGGTCTCGCAAGACTTCAAGCCCCTCCGATATACAACAATGGTGCTCGCAAGCACCGAGTGGTAAGAGGTATGCAAACCTCACTAAACACTAGGCCTAAACCTAGAGCAAGTGCATGAGCGGTGGTCTAATCAACCTAAGCACTTCACAAAGTACCTACGCTAATCACCTAATGAATCACTAATGCAAGTGGAGATCACTAAAATGGTGTATCAACACCCTTGGTATGTTTCCTCAGCTCCACACTTCCAAATGGCCGGTTGGGGGGGTCTATTTATAAGCCCCACTGAGAAAGTAGCCATTGGGGTCGAACTCCCGCAATTCTGCTACTGACCGGACGCTGAATCGTCCTGACCGGACGCGTCCGGTCGTCCCGACCGTTGAGCCGGCAATGTGCTGATCGGACGCTGGCCAGCGTCCGGTCACAGATTTGCCGCTCTGGAACCTCTCTGTACTCGATCGGACGCTGCTTCCCTGCGTCGGGTCGGTTTCGCCGCCCGCGTCCGGTCGTCCCGACTGCAGAGTCGGTCCAGCGTCCGGTCACCCCGACTGCAGAGCCACCGGTCCAGCGTCCGGTTGTCCCGACTGCTGAGCCACCGGTCCAGCGTCTGGTCGTCCCGACTGCCGAGCCACCAGCATTCGGTCCAGCGTCCGGTCGCCTCTGCGAGCTCGTTTCTTCGCGGTCTTGCGTACGGCTTGGTTCCAATCTTCATGCTTGGACTTTGCTTGATCTCTTGGGTCTTCTCTTGTGCTCTTAAGGTCTTGCTTGGGGTGTTGATCATCGGATCATCACGTCGCCTTCGTCCAAGTTACGTCTTGCACCCTATTGAACTACAAAATAAACACTTGTAAATTCATTAGTTCAATTTGGTTGTGTTAGTCATCAAACACCAAAATCCAAAGTAAATGGGCCAAGGGTCTATTTTCCTTACAATCTCTCCCTTTTTGGTGATTGATGCCAACACGACCAAAGTAAGCAAATAATAAAAAATTTTAATTTTAAAAACCTATCTACTTGCTAGGATGCAATGCAAAGGGCAAGGTTATATGATGCTAGAATATCCTACTTAGATACCAATTGAAGACCATCTTGCCCTTGCAAATGTCCCCATGTGGCATTATGGATTTAAGCCTTGCTTCCTATAAATTTTTTCAATACATAGGCAATCCATAATCTACTATCCTCCCTTTTTCGGACCATTACCCTTATTTTAATGCTTGTCTTTGGTCCTCTAAATTCTCCCCCTTTGGAATCAAACACCGAAAAGGAAGACATTAGTGGCACAAGGGAGGGTCAAACTTTGTGATCCTTTGAATGTAGAAAGGAATAGGTCACAAAATTTAACTTTCACATTATATAGATTAAGCTCCCCCTAAATATATGCATACATATGATAGAAAGCAAAGTATATGCATAATCGGCACATTATTGCATAAGGGAATTTAATCTATAAAATGCATGGAGAAAGCATATAGATGTCAAAATGAAATCAACATGATGATATTGGTTTTAGAAATACCACATGTGGAAACCAAATTGATTTCTACCACTTGCAATAGGTGGTGGATATTTGAAGTATGATGCTTAGCTCCGGGGACTCCATTTTCCTTGCAATGAGACTACTACACACATGATAAGCTTAAAAAGATGTTAGTCTCAAGGCATCCAACTTGTAGAGTAATCCTCCCCCTAAATTTGTGCACACAAGTGTAGTAAACTTTGTAGAAATCATGCACATTGATTTTAGAATCAAAATACCACTTGAAAGATGACATCTCATGAATGTGAGAATCATTTTCAAAAATGATATTCGGCAGAGATTATCTACAATTTGGACTTTGGCACATATTAGATAAACAAAAGTAAGACAAGCTATGTGCCGTGTTTCTAAGCAATTTTAAACCATGTAGGTTTGCTCCAAGGGTTAAAAAGGAGACCGAGCAAGCCTACCATAAGATATACCTAGTGTATGCATGACAAAAGATATAAGCATGCAAATGCAAACCTAGGCATGAAGAATAACTAAATGCTTAAAGATACCAATTGTAGGAAAATCTAATTGCAAGATGTACCAATTAAAAATTAATAACATCTAGTTACCTGACATGGGAAGGAGAATTTGGGTCCATAGTATTCACTAACCCACTTGGCAATGATTTTATCCATCATAATGCACCCCATGAAATGCACCCATACTTTGCCAAGTCTCTAAATTCCCCGAAGTCCGATGGAATTCTCACTTCCCTTTCGGGATCCAAACCTTCTTGGTGCTCTTCATGTTTGAAATGATTTCCTTTGGCACCCAAAAGCGTTTGATCCCATTGTTGGCTTGCTTGTTCACCTTGATGGCCACCACCTTGTCATTTTTCTTCTTTTTCAAGAGATAAGGCGTGGAGGCCTTCTTGTCCACCTTGTTGGTGTAGGTGTTGGAGAGCTTGCTTGTTTGCTTTTTTTCCTTCTTCTTTGCTCCTCCCCCATTCTTCACCTTGCACTCATAGGACTTGTGACCTTCCTTGTGGCACACGTAACAAACCATGGTTTGTCCTTCATCAAGCTTCTTCACTCCCTTGACGGTGTTATCTTGATGAAGTTGGGTTTGCTTCGCCTTGCCTTTTACTTGAGTCAAGTCCTTGGTGAGGTGAGCTACTTCTTGCTTGAGTTGCTCATTCTCCTTTGCAACCTCTTGTGTGCATGTATCTACAACAACTTTCTCAACACAAACTTGGTTGTCCAAAGGTGAGTCTAAACATAAATTATTACAAGAAGTAGAGGCATCCTTTTTAGACATGTTAAAGATAGAACTTTTCTTTTTAGATGCCTTGGTGGGGGTTGTGCTAACGGCTTCAAGATTAGCAACTTTATTAGTTAGCTCATCACAATGTTTGCACATGGTTTCTATTTTAGCAAGCAAACTATTATATGCTTCTTGTGAGCTAGCTAACTTTTCTTTTAATTTTTCATTTTTCTTTAAGAGTTGCTCATCATTGATTGTGCATGCATTTGTTGTTGCACTAGTCTCAAGTTTCTCAATTTTAGTAGATAGTTCAACATTGAGATTAGCAAAGTTCTCATATTGTTCAAGTAAGGTTTTGTATTCTTTTTGTGAACTATCTAGCTTTTTTTTAAACTTTTGAGCTTCTTTTGTTGACTAGTGCAAGCTTTAGCATAATTAAGATTTTCTTGCACAAGTTCATGATAAGAAGGCATATCATCATCACTATCACTCTCACTAGAGGAAGAGCTTTCATTACCTCGTGCCATAAGGCACACACGAGAAGAGCTTGATGATGAGTGCTTGCGGCCTCGCCTCTTGTGATGGGGTTCTTCTTCACTTGAAGAATCATCCCATGATCTTATTGATGTGAGGGCTTGGTTCTTGCATGCCTTCTTCTTTGTCTTGGGTGTGGGCTTGTTTAGACAAACTTCCATAAAGTGCCCTAACTCGCCGCATCCATAGCATCCTCTCTTTCTTTGCTCATTTCTTTGATTCGTGGAAATGAAATCTTGAATTTGGATGGGCACACCCTTGACATTGAGCCTTTGGATCATCTTCTCCACCTTGTTGATCACTTTGATTGATTCTTCATCAAGATCGGAGGTGGAGGAGGAAGATTGATCATCACTTGAATCTTCATCATCATCATCGTCGTCCTCATCTTCTTCTTCATCTTCACTTGAGGAACTTGAGCTTGAGCTTGTCTCAACTTGCTTGCCCTTCATCTTCTTTTTGTTGCTACAAGCGAGAGCTTTGCCTTTGCTTGATGAAGAAGCTTCTTCTTGACCCATCTTACATGATATTTCAAATGCCACTAACTTGCCAATGGCTATGCCCGGGGTCATGTTGCTCAAGTCCTCCATGTTGTGAAGGATGGTGATGATGCTTGCATATTTATTTTGTAGTAGCACGGAGATGATCTTCCTCATGATGTCCGCATCATCTAGCTTTAATAATCCTATAGAATGGAGCTCAATGATAATTAGATTCAAACGAGAATACATATCACGAACAAGCTCATCATTATTTATAGTAAAGGAATCATAGTTTTGCTTTGCTAGATAATGTTTTTGCTCACAGGACATTGCTTGTGCTGTCATGGAGCTCTTGGAGTTTTAACCAAATTTCATGTGCCGTATTTAAAGTGAATACTTGGTTAAAAACATCCATACTAAGTGATTCAAACAAGCAATTTTTAGCTCTAGTATTGTAGTGCATTTCTTTTTCATCACTCTTTATGGGGTTTTTGGGATTCTTGATGTGTTTCATCCCGTCACGAGTGACTCTCCATACACCCAAATCTACCACCTCAAGGTGGCAAGCCATTCTAGCTTTATAGTATGGGAAGTTAGTGCCGTCAAAGTACGGAGGCCTAGCGGTATCCATCCCAACCACTCTAAATAGCGTCGGCTCAACGGCGGTTAAGCCAAAGGTCCAAAATGAACCAACCGGCTCTGATACCAATTGAAGGGACCGTGACGCCTAAGAGCGGGGGGGGGGGGGTGAATTAGGCAACTTAAAGATTCTAACTCTAAAACTATGGTCTCTTTTTCTAACTATAGCAAAACCTATGCAATAGATGAACTATCTTAAACAATGTAAATGCGGAAGCTAAAGAGCAAGGTAGAGATATGCAAACTCCCGTCCCGACCGTTGAGCCGGCAATGTGCTGATCGGACGCTGGCCAGCGTCCTGTCGCCTGCCACCGGACGCGTCCGGTCGCAGATTTGCCGCTTTGGAACCTCTCTGTACTCGATCGGATGCTGCTTCCCTACGTCCGGTCGGTTTCGCCGCCCTCGTCCGGTCGTCCCGACTGTAGAGTCGGTCCAGCGTTCGGTCGCCCCCGACTGCAGAGCCACTGGTCCAGCGTCCGGTTGTCCCGACTGCCGAGCCACCGGTCCAGCGTCCGGTCGTCCCGACTGCCGAGCCACCAGTGTCTGGTCGCCTATGCGAGCTCGTTTCTTCGCGATCTTGCATACGGCTTGGTTTCAATCTTCATGCTTGGACTTTGCTTGATCTCTTGGGTCTTCTCTTGTGCTCTTAAGGTCTTGCTTGAGGTGTTGATCATCGGATCATCACGTCGCCTTCGTCCAAGTTACGTCTTGCACCCTATTGAACTACAAAACAAACACTTGCAAATTCATTAGTCCAATTTGGTTGTGTTAGTCATCAAACACCAAAATTCAAAGTAAATGGGCCAAGGGTCCATTTTCCTTACAATATCGAGAAAAAAATCAGAACGACTTACTTCCTTTATTCTAGAAAGAATGCAATTTTCATTTTTTGATGAGTCAACTGATTTAAACTGTGATCAAAATTATATAAAGAACTACTAAAACTTATGATACAAAATAAGTATCATTAAATTAATTATAGAATATATTTTCATAATTGGAGACGTAAATGCTAATATTATTTTCTATAAATTTGGCCAAACCGGAGTTAGCTTGACTGTCATGGATCCTAAAATTATATTTTTTTGGGATAGAGGGAGCACAAGCACAATTTAGGGCAGAGTATATATTCACAGTTTTCCTTGATTTCACCTACATTTGTAGCGTTTAAAATTTGTTCCACGATACAAGTACTTTTAGCTTATGGACTACATTATGCCACTAGTTTCTTTATTTTCAGCGTGTGATCATTATTATACGTTGATACCCTTTTTATATATAAAATGGGTATTTGTTTTAGAGTTTTATTTAGGAGGGAGAGGGACCGAGGGAGTAATATTTGGCTGGCTGTTGCGTCATCACCAGACTAGAACACGATTAAGGCAACCGCTCCGCACTGTACGTTTGGCCTACTACTGGCTATGCTTTTCATTTCAACGGGAAATGTACGTTCTCCAAAGCTTTCGACTTACAGGGATCGACGGGAATCAGTGCTGCGAGCGTCTCTGACGCGAGAGCGAGACGATCGACAGGTACCTTGGGCCTGTGCTTGAACACCTGTCTGAATGAACTCGTCGTCCTTCGATCGATCGATGCCATGCCACTGTCGCCTATGCCGGAGCGTACTGTAGCTGACACCAGTGGCGTAGCATTAGAACCCCAAAAAATCTGATGCATCTGCTTAATAATATATAATTAATTAGTTAATAATAAATAAAATGCTGTAGTAAATACTTCTCCTTAGCAGTACAGTACATGTATATGCTGTGGAACGACAGTGAATCGTATTGGCGCGGTGGATGCATGGAAGAAGTGACCGATATGGGTAATGGCGGCAGGATGGCGAGAGCGTGTGCGCGAGCACACCGCATGCACTCGTGCCGGCCGGACACGGATCGATCGGAGCCATCGAGTTGATCAGTAAATGCCTGCCCAACCAGCGGGGATCGTCGGAGACGCCCGCCGTTGGAGCAGGGCATGGACACACGTACATATACTGCAGCCAGCCCCCCTGAGACCGAGACGCGCGCCATCCATGTCGATCCATCGGCAATAGTAATGGCCATGGCGAGGGCAGCGCGGGCAGCGCTGTCCGCTGCCGCGTCGCTGTTGCCACTACTGTTACGTACGCGCGCGCGCGAGCGAGCGTGCGAACGATCCCTCGCACACCTGACGCGTCGCGGGTCTCCCCTGTCGTGTCTCCTCTTCCTCTCCTCCCTCCATTGTCCATTGATCCCTTCCCCTACTTATACACCCAGCAACATCTCTACATACAGCTACCTAGCTGGCTACCATTGCACCACCTCTGTTCTCTCTGTCTCCATCTCTTGCTCGATCATACATTCATGCATACATACATACACGATCGACGACTCCAGCTCGTGCGGGAGCATCGCGGACGATCGATCGGCTAGGACTAAGCTAGCTCGGTGCGGTGTAGTATTCCCTATATGGCAATGAGCGAGCTCAGCTGTCAGCTCCGATCCTACACGTCCACCAGTGGTGAATATTTTCGCACGTCCACCAGCCCGCGCGCGGCGCCCTGCTCTGCCGCCGCCGCCGCAGCTGTTGTCAACGGCAAGAAGCGCCCGCGCCCGCGCGCCCGCGCTCAAACGACGGCGGCTCCAGCTCCGCCCCGGCGTACCGCGGTGTCCGCATGCGACGCGCGTGGGGCAAGTGGGTGTCGGAGATCAGGGAGCCCCGCAAGAAGTCCCGGATCTGGCTCGGAACCTTCCCGTGCCCGGAGATGGCGGCGCGAGCGCACGACATCGCCGCGCTCAGCATCAAGGGCGCGCGCGCCGTGCTCAACTTCCAGGACCTCGCGCGCCACCTCCTGCGCCCGGCCTCCCTCGCACCGCTCGACGTCCAGGCCACCGCCGCGCGCGCCGCACTCATGCACTCCGCCGCTGGCAGCGGCTCCTCCTTGTCCTCATCGCGCGACGCGCCGGCGGACGACGACGACGACGGCCGGCGAGCTGGCGCCGCCGTGCACGAGGAGCCGGAGCCGGAGCCTCAGCCCGTGCGGCAACCGGCGCAGGCCGTAGAGGTGGCCGCCGAGCTGGTGTTCGACGAGCTGGCGCCGCTGTGGGTGGAGAGTTCGGGCCGTCCGATCACCCGTGGCCGTGGATGCCGTGCGATGGGCTCGACGCAGTCGTCGGCTTCCACCCTCTCCCTCTCCCTCTCCTATGGGACTACAAACTGCTACTAGGCTATCCTCCGTTTGTACATGGCCTTCACTGTTTTGTGTGTGTTTCCAAGTGTGTGATTTTTGTTTTCTTTCTTCACTTGTTTTTTTGGTTGGATTTCTTTGTTTGATGATGGGTGGGGGTACAACTAGCTAGGGGTGTGTGCGTGGGTGGGTGGGTGTGGGGGGGGGGGGGGGGGGTCGATGTAAAGAAAAATGGCTAATGTAGCGTTCGGAAACCCCCGCCCCCGCCCCACGCGCACGCCCCCAGCGCCCCCCCCGGCCCAATCCGCTAGCCCTTTGGCGAGCTATGCCCCCCAGCTTGCCCTGCAGCCCGCCGCGTTGAAAGGATCTAAACAATGCCTAGAGGGGGGGGTTGAATAGGCGTATCTAAAAAATTCTACACAAAACTCAAAGTCACTTGTCAGCAACTGTCTGTCGGAAGTCCCGACAGTTTGGGTCAAAACTCCCAATGTCGTCCGAAGTTCTGGCGCAAACTGTCAGAAGTCCCGATGACTACGAAAAATGTAGTACAAATGATAAAACGAATTTTGTGACTTCGATAACTTACAACCCCACTTTCTAGTGGTAAGGTAATGTGTTGGGGTTGCTCCTTTGATGCCAAAAGGTCACCACTCCGTCGGAGAGGGGAGTCTTGAATGCTTGGGAGCTATTTTGGCCGTGAGTAGGTTGCAATGAATGAGTAAGTGACGGTTAGAAGAGAGGAGAGAGCTAAATTCAACCGTTCAGATCTACGTCGGAAGGTCCGACGTAGATCTCAAGACTTTTGACCTATAAAGAAAAACACTGTTCATGCAAGGTCAAAGTCATTAAGAACATGTCAACGTCGGAACTCCCGGCGTATGTCGGGACTTCCGACGGTCAGGACTCCCGATGTACATCGGGACTTCCGACGCGCATGGTCTGCAAGGCAACCAGGTGGCTAGGTGTCGGGACTCTTGACCTGAGTCGGGACTCCCGACGTATGTCAGGACTTCCGACGGGCGTAGTCAGCCAGCCAACTAAGTCCAGGTGTTGGGATTCCCGACTTGGGTTGGGACTTCTGACTGTCGGAGTTCCGAGTCACGTCGAGACTTTCGACTAAACTCAAAAGCATAACATGTAAACTTGAAGATCCGTTTTGAGTTCGACGCCTTTTTCAACTTCAAGAATTGAGGGACACCATTTCATCTTTATCAACTATTTAAATCTTTCATGGGACTAATTGCTGTGACATATCTCATTAAGATCGCATTAGTCCCTAATTTGGATGTTATCAATACACCAAACCCCACATATTGGGCTAATGCACTTTCAATCTTCCCCTTTTTGGTAATTGATGACAACCAACTTAGGCTTTTATAAGAATGAAAGAATTTAAAGTTTTTTTTGAACCCCAAACTTTATGAAGAGCTCCCCCTTGATGTATGCATGAAATTGAATTTCAATGAGAATCATCTATACATGATTTGCATACATCAAAACAAAAGCCCCCCCTAAATTTTGCAATCCGTGGGGTGCAACAAGTGTATGTGAACAAATATATATCCATGAAAAAGAGATATAATATGACATGTTATATTCACACAACAAGTAAAAGAGAATGTGATGGCCAAGAATTCAAAGTAGAAACTTGAAGCAATACATGGCCATCCAAAATAAAACATTCATCATCACAAGTAGAGACAAGCACAAGCTAATAGATAGATAAACAACCATTACTTGTCCTACAATCATCCATCACAAACACATATATAGTTGTCCATCACATACTAGCCACCACACGACATAGTCATACTAGCCACCACACGACATAGTTCATACAAGCTAAAAGTTTTAAAGCCTCGAAACTAAGTGACCAACTAACTTATTACATGATAGATCAAAGCGTAACACTCCCCCTTTGTCGACAAGTGCCAAAAGGGGGAGGCAGCGTGAAAGAAACGACTACTCATCCTCGTAGTCCTCATCATCATCATGGTCACCATCATCACCACCATCGTCGTCGTCGTCATCATCTTCCTCGATGTAGTCCTCATCCTCTACAGTGGCCTTGCTCTTGCCATGAGGGCGAGAAGCAGCACCGTCCTCATACGCCACACATGCCTCAACATAAAGAGCCAAATGATCATGGGGAGGCACAAACAACGGTGGAGGAGAAGACTCAATACCAGCCTGCTGCTCCAAACGATAGAGCCTCTCTTGAATGTCATGCTCACATTGAGCACTAGCACAACACTGTCCAAACATGTAGGTCATGAGGAACTTGAACTTGTTGGGCTTCTTAGCAGAGGAGGAAGAAGAGAGTGGTTCGACATCAGAAGCACGAGAAGCAGCAGGTGGTGAAGCACCATGGCGAGAGCGAGAACCCAAAGGACCTTTGCCTTTGCCTCGGGCTGCATTAGCTTTCTTCTTGAGGACCCTTGCAGCTATGATAGAAGTCTTGTTGGAGATCTTGAGGAGCTTGTGCTGGGAATCTGTGGGGAACCGGAGGCCTAATACTTGCTCAATCACATGCATGATGTAGGGGCATAGGGAAGGTGCCTCACTAGCATCATGTATCTTGTTCCAAATGTATCAGCTGATGGAGAACTGCTCAAAATCATGACCAAAGCATTGAAGGACCTTCTGAGAGTCATCACTGAAGGAAAGTGGAGTCACCATGCTTTGGATACAAAATCTGTCGCTGGATGTTGTTCTGAACATAGTAGTAGGGCTTCAGATACATGGTCTATCCATCAGCTGGATATCCATCAAGGTATAGGTGCTGATACTCCTCCAAAGCCACATCCTCATACTTAGTAAGCTCAGGTGCAGTGTGGTCGGTGTGACCCAAACCATGAAGGCGAGAGAAGGTAATGAAATCCACCTTGTAGTGCTTGCCATCTGTGGTCCAATGGATAATGTCAATGGCACCGCTAGGGTCTTTTTCATGGTGATAGGAAGCATAAAACTGACAGATGATCTCATTGTTCCAATGCTTCTAAAACGGCATCAGGTAGGATAGCCCCATTGAGGGAATATCATGAACCATCTGCTCTAGCTTAGGCTCCTTGAATAGACCAAGGGAATAAGCATCAATAATCTTGATCTAAAGGACCGGTGGCTCCCTCTTATTCATAAGCTTGTTGTAGAGAATGGATTTGTCGGTGTTTTTAGACCACCGTTGAGTAAATTTGTATTTGCGCGTCTGGCTCGGATGGTGTGCTCGGAGGACACAAGGGTTTATACTAGTTCGGGTGGAATGTCCCTATGTCCAGTTCGTTGTTGCTCGTATTACCGACACTTGGTTTGTAGTAGGGGTTACAAACATGTGAGAAACGGAGAGAATCTCAAGTCTCTGGTGGAAGGAGTGAACGGGTGCTGAGAGCTCACTTGCCGCTCAGCCATGTGCTCGTGTCGTGCTCTTGTGTCCAGATCTCCCCTTTTCATGGGGCGCCTTGCTTCCCCTTTTATAGACGAAGGGAAAGCATGGGTTACAGAGGAGGAAAATGAGAAGAACAAGAGAGAAGAAGGCTTCCAAGGTTGCCGGGTCCTTGTTCTCCTTTATGTGAGTCCCACCAATCCTGTAGATGTCAATAGGGATGGCTCCATGTCGTGGCCCTGTTCATCACTGGTGCCATGCGCAGGCGTCATCTGTTGGTCATGGCATTCCACTCCGTTCCGGCGGACATCATGGTGAACTAACACAGCTGTCAGCGTCTGTACGAGGATTAGGTAGAACAGCACTGGCACGCCTAACACTGTTCTTGATGTGAATCCCCAAGTATGGCCCATCATGGCCACGGGTTACGTCGAGGCATGCCAGCCTCTTTCCTAGTGTCAGAGTTTTGACCCAGGCCCATACGCTTGGACCTAGAGTGGTTGGCGGTGGTATGGGTCCCCATCGGACGAGACCAAACTCGTGTCCTCAAGGTCGGGCAAGATGGAGCATGCGACCTTGGGTGAGATAGAAACTGCATCCTTAGGGTCGGGCGAGACGGAGCCCACACCCAAGGGGTCAGGCGAGACGGAGCCCGTAGCCTCAAGGTCGGGCAAGATGAAGCCCGCGGCCTCAAGGTTGGGTGAGACAGAGTCCATGGCCTTGGGCGAGATGGAACCCGCATCTTTGGGGTCAGGCGAGATGGAGCCCGCTCCCAAGGGGTTAGACGAGATGGAGCCCGTGGCCTCGAGGTCAGGCGAGACGGAGCCCGCGGCCTTGGGGTCGGGCGAGACCTTTTAATACGTCTCGAGACATCTGGAGAAGTTAGTGTGGGCGCTAACTTCCTTGCTTTGGGTATCCCTAATATCGATACCCGGTAGTAGCCCCCGAGCCTGCGGAGGAGTAGAATACTCCTTTAGAGGCTTTTTTTTGGACGGAAGGACTCTAAGGGCCTTGGCCTTATTTTTATAGCCCATGACGTGTCCTGATAGGATGATAATTCTCTTTTGTCATGATCGGTCTTCTTGGGGGCATGTAACCGTAGGATTCGGGAGGTCGAAAAGATTTTTCTTGATTCTGGTCCCCTAGGATCTGATTGGTTTGCCATCGTACTACGACCGCGCATTCGGTCTCCTTGTTAGTCCAACTTCCCTCGATCAGTCTTCTTGGGGGCATGTAGCAGGGGTCTGGTCGAGGGTCGGCTCATCTTTGTGATAGTCATCCCTCAAGCGTTTTTTTTGATAAAATGGAGGAGCTGAGCCATGTCACGTTTTTCCTCGATGGACGAAACATGGTGCTCGGTGAGCTGTTAACGTGCTAGTCCGAGTGGGGCCTGTCTTCCCATTCATGGGGGTCTGGCATGGGTCAGCTGGTGACTGGCTCCAGACTCTTAGTGGCCAATCCACATAGTTCTTGGGTCCGTTCGGCTGGTCCCAAGGGCTTATTGCATTTCTTCGAGGAAAAACCATGGATTGGGAACCGACTAAGACTTGAACGTGGGCCGAGATGCCCGTGGCGCTCGTGCGCCCGGGTACTGGCCGCTAGTGGGCCCATCCCTTTCCACCCCACTCTCTAAGGGTGCCCCGGAGCGGCTGTGAACCCGTCGGTGGGCCAGTCTTCAAACTCCTGGTCCTGAATGGGCCATAGGAGCATTTTTAGCTCTATATCCCTCCTTACTTGCGATGATTCTTGGCCCATCGACCGGGGAACCGTCATCCAGCGTGTGTCCTTCGAGGGCACGACCAGAGATAGTGTGCACACGATCTTTGAAGGGAGGTGACATGACATGGCGCAGTGGGCACGTAAACCTAGGCAGATGGTTCGCCTTCTCATTCCGCTCCATCCTATAAATAGAGGCCTCCCCCTTCACGTTTCTACACACTAAAACCATAGCCATACCTTCTCCATTTCTCCATCACCGCCGTTCAGATCTACCATGCTTGCTAATCCACTGCTGGAGCCCTAGATCTATAGCTTCTGCTTCGCCGCCGTTGCCTTTGCGCCGTGCGGATGCGCTGGCGTCGCCCGATGGCTTCGTCGTCTCCTTCGTGCCCTTCCACGAGCGCGGACTCATGGTTCCTCCCCACCTGTTCTTCTGAGGTTTGCTGCGCCATTATCAGATCGAGCTACAGCACTTGAACCCCAATGGGATCTAGCACATCGCGGCCTTCATCGCGATGTGCGAGGGGTACCTAGGTATTGAGCACACTTTGAGCTATGGAGATATTTCTTCTCCATCTACTTGATCAAGAAGAAGGAGAGAGGCCATGAGCATCCACCTTCAGCGGTAGCGAGTGGCCGAGTACATGCCCTGCTATCTCTCTAGATCCAACAGGGGGTGGCACTTGCATTGGTTCTATCTGAAGAACAACCCTGCCGCTCCCTTGCTGGCCTTCTCCAGGCGCCTGGTCGAAGAGGTACTGCCGTCATGGCCGTGGGGGCCACCCATCAAGAAGAAGAAGAGGATGTGTGACCTCCTCGAGGCCATTGTGTTCCTGAAGACCCACGGCCTCAGCGGGGCTGGCGTCATCGAGGGGTATCACGCGAGAAGGGTGGCACCGCTTATGGCGCGCATCCTCCCGCTGTACGGGATGACGCCCAGCGCGCAGCTCATCGGGACGACGCTTGCCCAGGGGCTGCTATACGATAGCGAGGTCATGCAGTGCATCAAGGAGGACACTGTTGGCACCAATTTTGGCTCTAAATAAAACAATATAGATTGTCACATTCAGTCTAGATGTTAAATACAAGTAATAGCATGCCTAGAAAGGAAACGAAACGAATGTGTGTATATGAGGTTGGCTATAAAAGATAGTGCATACGAATATACACGATGAGTGAAGGCGTACATGCCAATATAGTGCATTTGTGCACATACAAATGATGCATAAATTCGGATAGTGAAATATCAAAGATAATATTGTGGGTTGATTAATTGAATGGTTAATTAATATGAATTGTCAAACTACGTGTTGGTCATGTGTTGACAAAAATGAAAGGAATATTGTTAAGAAAAGAGAAGCAAGTGCATACGCACATTTACTTCCTAATTAGTTGATGAAATAAAATGGAATAAAGTACTTCATAGCTACGTGTCATAACATGTGCACACGTGTATAAGATTGCTGATGCCAGCAACAAAGCCATACGCCTGTTCCAGCCCTGAATGAACAGGCGTCCACATTATACATTTCAGATTATATTCCAGCCGAGAGAAGACAGAAGCAAAAAAAAAAAAAAAACGATTATCGTTCTCTCTAATTACGGAAATTAAAAAGAGAGAGTGGATGGCCTACATGTCATACAACCGTGCAGGATGAATTCTAGTGTGTCTTTTAATAAACCAGGACGAGCGCTGACGAGTGAACTGCTGCACTGAACGGGTCCAAGCTTTGACGCTGCACGTCCTCCACGTCGCGTGCGAGGAGCTAGAGTTCTGGCACGCCAGCGTCGGTAGCAGCAAATTCGAAATCAAACTGGAAAGCGGCAAATCTTTGAACAACTGCTGTCTGCTTGGTTCTATAAATAGAGAGCCATAGCGGGCGTAAGACATACACACACACGGCTCTGATCGGAAGTGCCGCCAGGCTGCGCAGACACAAAGAAGCGCCGTCAGGCTGCTGAGATCACCACTCACCACCGCCCAAAGCGAAGGACCGCTAGGCTGTTCCCGTGTGAGCAGAGAGCGGAAGCACTGCTACGCTGCTGCTCTAGACCACCAGAAGCGCCGCTGTCAGGCTGCCGGCGCGGCCTGGGAGTTCCCTGTGGAGTTCGGCGTGTGAAGCTGCTCCGGCTCAAGATCGACAACAAGGTGAGCGGCTGCATGGCGCTCCTATGATTCCTCTCTTGGTCTCTCATCTTCACGGGACTTCATCAGCAACTCCTGTTTCCTAGTAAACGGCTGACTCATGTGGCTGCGGATGGGCAGTGTACATGAGTCTTACCCCGGTAAAAGGTAAAAGAAATGGTGATGGTTGCGCTATGCGCATCGGCTGCAAGCCTCGGTAAAAGGTCGGCCAACAGTGCCACGACCGCGCTTTGCGCATGGGCGATATGGCCCGGTGAAGGTGTAAAACGGCAACAAATATGTCTCGGTGAAATGTGGGTTTTGATGCGTTTTGGCTCCACCCCGGTTATGTTCATGATGAACTTTCGGTTGGACGCGATCTTGGCTCCAACCCGGTTAAAGGTTCATGGTACAAAATTCGTGGACGCGCTTTGGCTCCACCCGGTTCATGGTAAATTTGATATGGACGCGAATTGGCTCCATATCTAAACAAATCTACATGTGTTTTGGCTACGGCAACGCCGGCCCGTTCTTACCCTGCATCAAAGAAAATAAAGAACTCGCATGCTACTGCCATAGAGAAAGACCATGTATGTGTTTAATTAAATCAACAAGAACACCTGCCATGGATGCACGGGAGAAGACCAAATTCAATACCAAGTGCTGTCACGATAAAAATGGTTGCGTTCTGCATATATATTTGGTTTCTGGCTAGTTAGCATCTTCTGCACCAATCAACTAATCAACTAGCTAGCATCTGCATCGCATGCTACCTCCAGTATTCGTGCATTTCACCGGAAATCATGATAAAAAGCAAATCTTGCACTCAGCTAAATTGCGTCTATGTGTAGTAGTCCCCCTGCCAAAATCACCGGCTACCATGCAAAGCCAGGTGACATCTGCATGTCCTATGTCTACAAAGAAATTAAAGATCACATACAAATTAACATTACCTTCTGGTCTAACTACATGCACGCAAACAATACTTTGCATGTTGCACAGCCATGACCTTTGTCTATGGCGTCTTAATCAATAAATAAACAAAACTCATATTGCACTTCTCCACGTAATGAACAGGTTACGGTTATTAGTGCATTTTAGTCAAATAAATAAACTATGACGTTGTAGGTCACCCACAGCACCAGCTTCCGGCCATCAGCAAGTAAATAAAAGTATACAATTAAAACAAAAGAAATTATACTTTGCATGCATAGAAACATGTCGGTTCATTACATGCTGCCTGCTCCGTCTTGCATGAACGGCGGCATGATCAAACTGCCTATACCACATAGACAAAGCCAACTAGTGTTACATCAAAATCAACACGGCTATGCAGTGATAAACTCAAATAGCCACTCCCATGGTCTTAACCTAATTAAAATTAGGAAGCAGATAAGAAAACCTAGACACCATGTCATGGTCATGCCGAGGAATCAAATATGTCTAATCATGCATTAGATGAAATTATTCCGTTTTAAATTACGGCTAGACCATATAAATAAACTAAACTAAATTGATTTCATCATATCAAATTCTATACCATGATCGCCTATGCTAATTAACCTGTTGTGGCTCCAGGGATAGAATAACCAAAATGTCATGAACATCGATATAGATTTAGCTAAGTCAAATAAGCTTTGTTCATTCATCACAATTTCCAAACACGTCATCCATGCCCAGCATATATAGGCCTTCCAAGTGCCATGCATAATGGGTAAATTAAATATTGCACCTTAGCTAGATTGCATCCATGAATGTTCATGCCTAGCTAAGTGGTTAAAAAAGGGAAAACCAAATTAAATTGGATCATATAGCACCGTGCATGCAAATCCCTGGCCAAAAGCGGTACTATGAGTATGCACGCTAACCTTGATAAAATAAATTAATTGCACGTGCCTCGGCCGAGTCGATGATGCAACATATCTTTCTAGGCCATGGCAAAATAAATACTTTGGCTCAGCCCAAATAAAATATTGCACCATATGGTGAGTACATCCATGAACGGGCATCTAAAAAGCATGCTAAATCACGATCTTAAATGATTCAAAAGACTATGTCAAATTTAGTCTTCAAAGAAAATTATGTGCATACATACATGATATTATACACCAAAGAAATGTCCAACAAACAAACAAATCATTTCCTCTTGGTCGTATATGCATATGGGGCATGGTCAAGATGTCCCATGTTGAGTTAGCCAAATTTAGCGCCATATCATCATATGAACAAATAATAATATATTCACAAATGCTTTGCATAGATTAACTATATGCATATCATGGGTCGCTAGAAAGCTAAACAAGCTAGCGACCAATCGTATAAGGAGTATACGTTAGCTCCTCAACAAATGAAAATGTCATGTTTAAATAAAATAACATGCATCAAGTTCAAGACTATGCCAAGCATGCATATTCATCCATCCATGGCTACAAGACTGAAGACTTTGTTTTCTTTTTGTAGTTTGTAATAGGAAGCCATATGATGTAATCTTATTTTTCATGTACTCATGTTGGAACTCTCAATCAGGGGTGTTCTCTATGGAGATGTAATTAACATAATTTTTATGCAAATATAAGAATTATGGAAGTATGGACTTGCAATACCTATTCTTTTTCCTTTGTCCCAATTAAATTTAACCAAAAACAAATTTGTCTCTGCTGACGCGGAGGCGGGTCATAGCCGCCCGTTTCCCCGCCATCAGCCACGGGGGAGGCCGACACCATGTTCCTGATCTCGGGGCATCCCGTGATACAGTCGGACTCGGGCTTCATCGAGCCGTCGGCGGGGTTAGTCTTCTGGGACTCTATCGTTCTGCTACCAGAGCACGCGGTCGTGATGGCGGTGAACCATGCCACAGATGCACAAAGGAAGAAGAAGAAGGATGATGAGAAGAAATGGCGGTCAAAGCAACGAGCGAAGCTGCAGTGAGGGAAGCAGCGTCAAGGTTTGCCGGGAGAAGAGGAGGAAGAAGAAAAAGAGGAGGAGGAGGATGACGGCTCCAGGTCACCCATCCCATGGGATGATCTAGCCACCGGGGATGAAGACCCACCTTCACCGCAGGCAGGGCCCTTCCTACAGCATGCCACGGGGCAGGAGGGGGAATCAAACCGCCCCGCCCCATCTGAACCTTCGACGGTGGCCCCGAAGCCGGTAGAATCAAACTGTCCTGCTCTGTCCGGGCCGTCTATGGTGGCCCCGAAGCTAGCGGAAATAGGTCACCCCGCTCCGTCTGAGCCATCGGCGGCGCCTCCGGAGTCAGCGGGAGGCGACCGTTTTGATTCGTCCAAGCCCTCCTAGCCGATGGAGGGCTCAAAGTGGCAATGTGCCGACGAGGAGCAGTCGGGGTCGAGCAAGCCGGCCTCGAAACATCCTCGCATGGTGGCGTCAGGGTGAGTCAAGAATTTTTCATCCATTTGTCTTAACAAATTTTTGCCACGAACTGACCACCATGTCCATTGCAGCGTCGGAGGACTTGGGACTCTCCTATGGCTCGCTCTGAAAAAGATCCTCCTTCGGCAAATGCGCCAGGAGCCAGCTGGTGCTGTTCTGGTGGTGAGCATGAGTGGCGTTGGGGTGGCCATGGCATCGACTAGGGAGGCGCAACCAAAGGCTGCATCCATGGGAGAGCAGGCGGAGGAGAGAGCGTCTAGGGCGCCCATGGCGGGCGCAGCATGGTAGGCCGTGTCCTTGATGTCTTAGGCTAAGGCGGCCTAGCCGGAGCCATCGTCCGTGCAGGTGGCCATGTCCACAGTAGGGTGGATGGAAGGGGGCGCACCCGAGGCATCCTTCGTGGATGTGGCGACAGGGCTGGCCTCCATGTCCACGTCACCTGCCCCCTCTATCGTTAGAGGAGTCGCTCTGGAGGAGCTACCGCTGCAAGAGAGGTCGGCGCCACTTGAGGTTAGCGCAGGGACGTCCTAGTCTCTGGTCTAGGTGGCTGCCCTCGATGACGTAGCAGAGGAGAGGGAATGGGGGAGCATCCACATGGAGGTTGGGGATGTAGTTCGCGCGTGTGACCATCATGCTGAGCTCGATGCGTGACATTGTCGCCCCAGTTGTCTTTCCACGCCTCTAAGTCTTGTCTTCTTCGTAGATCCTTATGGCCCGCAGCTAGGAGAAGTCCTTGCCGAGGAGACATAGCAGAGTGAGGGCTAGCCGCATAGCTCACTGTCACCCATCAGGAGGTGGATGAGCTTGCCCCTACCACCCGAGAGGTGGCCGACCTCCGAGTCAGGGAGAAGGACGCTCGCGATGAGGCTAAGGAGAAGCTTGTGGCCCTGATCAAGAGGGTGTGCATGGACACCATGGAGGCTGAGCGGCTATGGAAGGAGTGGGATGATTTGCTCTAGGCTATAGAGGAGCTCCACACAGGGATTGACCTAGCTCGCCAGCAGTGTGCCGACGCTCAGCAACGGATCAACCACCTTGAGGATGAGCTTTAGGGGGGAGAGGGACCTAAAGGTTGCAGCCGAGGGCATGTCCACCAGGCTCACCACGGAGGTTGGTCAGTGCCAAGAAGAAGTCCGACGCCTAGAGGCCGAGGTGACCTGGCAGCGCGATGAGGTGCGTAGGCTTTAGGCGGATGTGAACGGTAAGTCTCTGGTTTCCCTTGTTGTCTTTCTCCCTGGAATCCATGGTAAGCCTTTTGACATGGTCGGTACATGACTTGGGCAGGTCTTGATGACAAGCTCAGGGCAGAGCTAGTGAAGAGCCGTGGCCTAGAGAAGGAGCTCAGTGAGGTGAAGGACACCTTCCAAAAGGAGAGTGACGAACATGACAACCTGCACGTCGCCGTCCAGCTAGTCTATGATGAGCTCGATCTAGCCCTAGAGCAGGAGACAAACTCGCTCGTAGTTCACGCCACCATGATCATGGACCAGACATGTGATATGGCAAGGGACATGCTTCTCTTTGGTGTTCACTGATCATTTGTGATCGCCCATTCTCATTGTGAGAACATTGATCTGGTGATGATGAGCCAAGGCTTCATGCCCGTCTATACCGACGCCGAGCTGGACGACATCGAGAAGGAGGTGGCCCTCCTGGCGCATGACCTTTCTGCCAAGATAGAAGATGAAATCATCCCCTCAAGGGGTTAGTTTAGTCAGATAGGTCAGGCAGTGCATTTGTAATAAGCGGACAAGTTCCAACCCTTTTGTTTCGTTTAAATAAGCTTGTTCTTTTGTTTCGGTTAAACAAATTTGTTCTTTCTCCCTTTTTATGTGTAAAAAGGGTTAATGTGTTCTGACCCTTCCAATTGTCAAGACTATGGAGCTCAAGGTGTGGGTGAAAAACTCTGATCACGCTGGTAAGCAAGAGTGTCATAGCTACCGGGGCGTAGGTTTCTTGAAGTCTGACCAGTTTTACTCAGCGTTCATTTACGCAAACCTTGCCTCTAGGTTTTTAACGTGAGAAAGGGTCAGGCATGACGACTATTTTAGAATGGATATATATATACCCTTATCAGCTCCCGAGTGAGGCCCTACCCCTTGCTGTTGCCGAGGTTAGGTTTCACTAAAGATCGAGCAGACGATAGCGAAATTGCTAAGAGAAAGCATTTTTGTTTCAGAAACGCTTTCTTAGTTTTTGTATGTACCCCTTCCTAGGATCCGAGCCATCCTCCTACAACCACGCATTTGGTCTTCTTATGAGTCCAACTTCCCTAGAGCCCCCGCGTGTTGCAAGGGTCCGATCGAGGGGTCAGCTCATCTTTGTGATCGTCATTCCTCAAGCGTTTTTGATAAAACGGAGAGGCTGAGCCTGCCATGTTTTTCCTTGATGGACAAAACATGGTGCTCGGTGAGCTGTAAATGGGCTAGTCCGAGTGGGGCCCAAGCTTCCTGTTTGTGAGGGTCTGGCATGGGTTAGCTAGTGACCGACTCTAGATTCTCAGTGGCCAATCCATATAGTTCTCGGGTCTGTTCGATCGGTCCCAAGGGCTCGTTGCCTTTCTTCGAGGGAAAACCATGGATTGGGAACTGACTAAGACTCGAACATGGGCCGAGATGCCCGCGACGCTCGTGCGCCCGGGTACTAGTCGCTAGTGGGCCCATTCCTTTCCACCCCTCACTCTAAGGGTGCCCCAGATGTAACACCCTCGGTGTTACATTGTACTGTTTTTGCTAAAACATTGCATGAGCATCCTACTTATGTGCAAATGTGTGTAACATAAAGCATGAATCAATATACGACACTTGAAACATTTATACGAAACAAGAAATCAAATGTTACGTTTCATGTCACATAATATCGTTTAGTATTCTAACCGAATTTTTATCGAACAAAAATGCTATAGAACATTTATGCGAACTTTGATAGAGTTGGTAGCACGTTCTTCGCAGGCGATGACGAAATATGTGCGGTCGAGGACAAGAATAGCTAGTTAGTACATCTAGTAGGTTGAAATTGGAATTCGACACGAAACCGTTCGGAGTTATGTCATTTCGCGTAAGTAAAAAAGGGGTCGACGAAGCCACTTTTGGTAATTTTTGTAGAGCGATCGGCTTAGGAAGTGGCATGATGTCATGACTCCGATCGATAGCCCTACATACCCTCTTGCACATCGAACAACTGGTTTGGTGTTCGGAGCATTGGGTTCGAGTTTTTGAGTTGCTTTAAAAAGCGTGCACGGCACATGGTTTAGCTCTAGGCGTGGTCACCACCCTCTGTTTGGCCTGGCACCGCTACTGGCTTGCCAGCATGCGCTGCTGGGCTGGCCACGTCCCATTGCCGTGCCTATGTGTGTACGCACATGCATGGCCTCTTGCGCTGCCGGCCATGGCCGCCTACCACCGTGCGCTGACCGCGGTCACCGCTGCTGCTCGGTTGGCCCCGCTGCTGGCTCACCCAGTGCACGCCAAAGACCTGGCCATGTCCTCACCGCCGCCCATGAATGCACCTCGCACATAGGGTCCTAGTGTTGCTGCCTTAGCTGCCTGCTGCCACTCGCTGGCGCGCGGGTCACATCACTGTGGCTGACGCGCTGTGTCTGGGACATCGACCGTGCCCTACCACGCCCTGCCCTGCCCTACCCTGCTTTGGCCGAAGGTGCACCAGGTCCTACGCTACATGCCGCCGGTCGCCACGCCCAGCACTGCTCCCGTTGACTCACTGTGGCTGCTCACGCGTGGGATGACCGCCTGCTCCACCATCACCTCGACGTCACATTGCGCTGTGCTTCTCTTGTCCGGCGCTGTCCGCTGTGGCGCCGTACTGAGTTTCGTCGGCGTGCGGGTTCGGCCATGCGGACAGCCACCTGGAGCGCATCCCGCTATTCCCCATAGTTGTGCATGCTTGTATTTTGCGTTGACGTCCATAGCCGGGCCGAGCCAAGCTGCGCCATGACCCCCTATGTCCGCTATCACCATGGCCAGTGGGGCCATCTTTCAAATTCACCATGGTGACAGTATCATGCTTCAATTGGTCATGTCCTCAACTCTGCTAGGTAGCCGGCCTCCCAACCAGCCCCACTGCGCTGCAGGTACCACTGCTCGGTGCCTCAATTACAAATCATCGTTCCACCGGGTCCTTAAGACTGGACAGGTGCACGCCATGGGCAAGCTGCCTATTCATAGCACCCCATGGCAATTCATTGCACCACCAGCCTAGTCTTACCCTCCTGAGCAGCCCGCGCACCTCAGTCATAGCTTTACAGCAGCCCAGCCTTCCCCGACGCGGCCGTGCCATCGTTGTGCGCCATCGCATCATCGGTGTGCACATGGCCAGCTCAGCTCAGGCCATCTCTGGTAGAACCGACACTTCAACGGTCTCCGTGGGTAGTTCCTTGAGCTCGCTAGCTAAATTGTTTGCTCCATCTTCACTGTCGCTCCCGGGAACGCACCTGCCATTGTAGGGAAAGGACCACCACCGGGGAGGGAGCTCGGGACAGCGCCTCCATTCGCCGTATCGCCTCCAGTCATTGCGCGTTGTCGTCGAGGTAACCATCGGCCCCTTAGATAGGAAATGGAGGGACGGGTGGCGCCGGAGTGGCCGCCCGGTGCCCGCACCGTCACGCCGGTGAGCGCACGGGTGCCGGGGGACGTCGCCATGGTGAAGAAGAGAAAGGAGAGAGTGTTAGCTATAAAACCCGTGACTCAGCGTAATAGTGCTCGGGTTAGTTGTGTGAATAGGGGAAATAGCAGGGGCTTTTTCATGAATGCGCCAGGCGCGCGCGGTTCCGTTGTGGCCCACCAGTGTTGGGCTACGTCGCGTGTTATAGTGCGGGCCGCGCCGGTGAATGTTTGCGCGCACGGGCGGGAAGCCGGCTTGGGCCGAGCCGACGCGAGTTGGGCCACGAGTTAGAATTCAGTTTCTTTAAATTCCAGTTAAGTAGAAAATGCTTATTTACTTTAGTATTGAGTGAACTTTGATAAATTGTAGTAAATTGTGTAGTGGTCCAAAAATAGTAAGACTAATTTTGGTAGGTTTGCAAAAATACCATCTACTTGATAGTACAATTAGATTGCAGTTAGCTGTGGCAAGTATTGGGTCATAAATTCAAAACTAGAAAGTTAATATTAGGTAGATTAATACTTGTAGGAATATTTATGGATAATTGGTGATAGCTACAGCTATAAAATTTTACAGTAGACTCACTAGGTTGGTATATACTTGCTGTAAATTTTGTAGTCCTAGAATAGGATGCTAGATAGAGTAGCTAGTACCCTTGCTTTATCGTATATAGCGTAAATCGGTATTAGGAATAAGAATACCTGTAGTTGCTATAATAATAATGAATGTCATATTTCAAACTTGTTATCGGTAACAATAGGTAGCTTAGCACCATGGTTGATAACACTAGCTTAGTAGTTAAATCAATGTACTTTTATTTTAAGAGTTGCTGTTGTTATATTCCTAAGCATTTCATCATCATTTCATGCATGTAGATCATGAACTGGTAGACTTCATGCCCGTCGGCGAGCCGGAGTACGATAAGGTGATCGAGGAGTATGAGGAGGAAATCCTCATGCAGGAGGGAGCCTAGGAGCCTGTTGGTGCTGACCCTACTGACCCGGCGCCTGCCCAAGGCAAGCCCCGGTGCATAACCCTTATTTTAAATGATCACTGAATATATATCTATGATGTGCATTTACATTACGGGCATTTTATGGAAACTACATGCATAAATATATCAACCTATGAGTCCTACTAGTACAGGTCGAGTAGCTGCTATGCTCAGGATATCGGTAGCGTGAGTAACCTGCCATTACTCGCAAATAGGTGATAAAATATGATCACTCATAAAAGAATGGTGGAAAGGAAAATGGTGACCGGGCAGGGATATGGTTTGGGTACTGGTGGGTGTGAGGGGTTGTGTCCTACAGCCAACAGGGCATAGCTCGGTTACACTTTTTCCCTGTCTGTGTCGATTAAGGACCGTTCGTTGCATATGGCTCTAGGCAAGTCACAGATCTATTGTCCCGAGCACATACTTGGGTATGGGCATAGGGAAGACTTGTTGCTCTCTTGTCGTGGATCCAGCTCTTTCCGGACCGACTGAGGGGAGGCGGAGATGGTGGAGGTCCTTGCACCACATTGAGTCTAGGACTCAGGAGTGGGGGCTTGGAGTCCAAGTTTGGACGGGGTCCTGGACACCCGGGACTAGGAGAGTGATGGGTTAGTCTTGCTTGTTCCTGGGGTACAAGCGGGGCATGTGTTTTTGGGGCACCCAGCTGGGGGCATTGATTCACGAATCGCTGGCGTTCTGGTATGGCTTGTCTGCTGGTTTAGCATCATAGTAAGAACTACAAGTTGAAGGGAGAAGAAATGGAACTGATTGCTCAACTCTTGCTTGAAAGTAGAACATGTGCTTATATAGACTGGCTAGATGATAACTTAATACGGCTAATAATAAGACATAAATAAGGACTCACTATTAGTGCTGCTTTTGCTAAAGAAAACCAGCAAACCACAAAGCCTATCATATTCCTTAGAGTCGGAAAATTATTTCCACTAGTCGGATAAGTCTTGCGAGTATATTGTGTACTCAGGGTTTATTTACCCCTATTGTAGGTGATGCTTGAGGAGTACCTTTGTGTGGAGGATTCTTCTAGTGGGCACAGATGGATCCTCGCCCCTTATCGCTAGATGTTATTTTTAAATTCAATATTGTATAAAATCAGCACATGTATTGACTTAAGAGCACAGAAATTCAGACCATCAATGTTCAATCTTTTTTGTATAATTATAGGAGCACATACTACAACCATCCCCCGAAAACCCAAACGTATCTAAAATATTATGGTTTAGCCTTCTGCAAGGGGAGGCAGAACATCACAATTTATCCCGACTGATATTGTCTCTCATAATGCCCAACAAATTCAGATCATAAATTGCATGGATGAGCATGAAAAAACATTTGGAATAATTAGTATCCAGTTCCTCAATATACATCTATTTTAATATTAGAAGTCCTAGTCAATTAGATAAACTATCTCAATATGGAGAGTAGTAGGTATTAAAATAGTTCTTTTCTCAAATTATGAAAATATAATGGAGAATACTGAACATGGAATTAAGGAGATAGCACACTATTGCACAGTCCCTTGATAACAGAAGATGGGCGCAAAATATTAAAGGAATTCTCACTGTCCAGGTTATAATGAAGTATCTACAGATTTGGATAGGATACATATCAAAAGAGTAATTAAGTGTTTGCTCAGCCTAACTTCACCAGCTTCAAATCCAAAACACATTTGGCAAAGGCATAGCACAATTATTAAGAAAGCATAGAAGGCAAGATGCATTATGCTAATGGAAAAAGCTTGCAGGTGACCACAATATCTCTCAACATGATACACAATGCTTGAGATAAGAGTTCGCCATACTCAGAAATTTTGTTTCAACATGTTAATTTTATTTTAGAAACTAGGATTCAGTCTTCAACTGGAATGGATCAAGTCAATAAGTAAACAATATTCTTTCAAATTAATAGACACCACCTTGTAAGATTCCTCAAGCCTGTCCTTGTATTTGTCAACCAACAGCTCTTTACTCAATGCCAGGTCTCTTTCAACTACTGCCTCTGTCTCAAACTATTAATAAGAGATAAGAGAACAAATTAGTCTATCTATTCAAAACAAGTCCTAAAATGAAGTGGTAATATGACTATAACCAACTAAACATTATGAAAAAAATTGTAGTGCAATACTTGAATAACAATGTGAGGATACAATGTTTGTCCTTTACGGATTGGTGGATCAAGAGTGATAACAACAAACGTATGAGGATTGTTTGACTGCAAAGCTCAACCATGCAATGGGTTTAGTGTCAGAATGTAATATTATGCACAACAATAAAGCACAGCTCAACATAGGATACAAGAACAGAACCTTTGGCAAAAGAAAGAGGCGAACAATGTCGCAGAAATGACAGATGAAGCTCAACACTATAACGTCCTCTGTATTGCCAAAACAAAAAATCGTTAGTTTTTTTAGCTCAACAATCTTGTGTTTCTCATAATAAGGTAAATGGTTCATATTTTCCACCTTGGTGTAAGAATTGCAATTCCGTCAAATGTGACAACTGGTTCTTCGGAAGAACCAACATCATCAAATTTCAATATAGTCTCCCATAAAATCTACATAAAATAGATAGGTTTTCATTAGTTAGTATTTTGCAGCTTCAATGTGCTTCATTTAAACAGTGCTTACTGAGTGAGCTTACGTGAGCCGGAGGGCGATACTCATCCCCCAACAAACTAAGTATTTGAAGTAGGCACATGAAAACTTAAATCCATGAGGGAGTCTTTTTGCAACCATGAGGGATTAAAATGTCAGCATAGTACTATGGCAATGCAGAAAATATGAGTGGGTCCACTACAACTACTGTCCACTACAAACCTCATTGGCTCCATTAGTATCATCAACATGAAGCTCTAAGAGAACATCTGTTTTTCCTTGCATCTGGGTTTGTGCAACATCTGTTAGGGATACTTGAAATGCTTGCTTTGAACCAACCATAAAGGTTAGCATGTTTCCTATAGAGGCAAGGGTAACAAACATTAAAATCAAACTGAACATATGTTAAAAGGGGTCCCATGTTAAAATAATAAAAGGTCACCCAAATCACCATCTATATCAATCCCTCCCCAATTGTGGCCACTAACAGAAAGTTGTTTTTCATCTGGTGTGACGCCCATATTCTTTTGTATGAAGTTGGTCAAGTTGCTCACATCCTATGCAAGAAAGGACAAGATCAAATATTTTCGTCAGGTAACAATAAGAGAAATATATTAACCTCACCATTCATCTTTACTGAAATGTCAAAGCATACTCTCAGAAATGACTGACAATATTTTAAGACAACCAAATCCAAAGAAAATCTGATAATCCAAATATAATTTTGAATTTTCCATCTTTGAATAACACTACATACAGAATCATGAACAATATTCCTTCAAATATTATCTATAGGTAAGTCTTAGCTACATAATAGATACAATATGTACAAAAGATACCATATTCTGCAAGACTTGTTTTGGATAGGCATACCAAGTGGCATGAAAGAATATAGTAACTGTTCACCTTAATTTGAACAAGAAGAGTTTGCTTTAGTGGATATAAGATCGAACTGCTCAAGGTTTAATCAATAGATGAAAAACATATACCAAAATAAGATGTCACATATAGCAAGGCAGAAACTATTTAGTTTCACAGCAGAGTAACTTGGGCAAACTAAGCATTCTCCTTTTCCATGATCTAATTCATATTAAAGCAATATTCATTATAATCATATGCCATATTAAGATAGAAAATATGGTCAGCAAAGTGAATTTCCAAAATTCTAAGAAAACTAGACAAAGCTAGTGCTACTTTTAACTGTATAAGTTTTGCATCAACAAATATATCCTAATTTTACTGAGAAATGCATCCAGATTCAAGTGTTCTAAATACATAATTCTCCAGATGCAGTAGCCTCTTTATTTCCAATACCGACATCATTAATAAACTACATAATATTAAAGGCACACAACGGAGAAAAGATATATAGAATTGCCACTTTTGCACTCGTGTCATGCCAGCGCATCAGTCTAGGTCGGATCCGAGGTAGCATGGGGGTGGCAAATGACCATGGCTACCCCTGCCCTCTGCTGCTAACCCAGCCGGGCCACACTCAGTCGCCTCGCCCGGCCCATTCGCTCGTTCTTTGTCTCCCCACTCTCGCCGTAGCCCTCCTCCACCGCCGCCGCCGCCACCTTCCTCTCCCAGCTTTCTCGATGGATTGAAGGTACGTGTGGACCGCCATTGTCGCCATCCCACTCGTTTTATTGCACTAGTTTTGATGAGATTGTAGGTTAGGTTAGGGTTCCTACCAGTGATGGTGAAATTGTCCACCTTCCTTGCTTCGTAAGCCATTGATGTAGTGGCTTCTGTTGCGGTGGAGATTAGAGACGCAATGGATTCGAGTGGCCTATTTGGTAAGTTGAACTTCAGTGCACTTCGTCCTCGCTTTGATTCTGGATAGGGAAGATGCTATGTAGTAGGATACTGTCTAACAGTTTAGTTTGTGTTTCTGTTTGTTATTGTGTCAGGATTGATCCTGGCAATGCTTTTAGATTAGTTGTTAAGGTTTCTAAGTATGTTGCTGATGGTGAGTATGGGCAAGTAGAAATGTCACCGTAGGGGCATGAACTATGGTTGGATAGGACTGTGCAATTTTCTCTGTCTAAATTTCATGATGAAATGGCCAGTAAGATAATCTGGGGACCTTCATAGACATTGGATGTTTGGGTGGTTGATAGTGATAGTGAATCTAAATGGAAAGTTAGGAGGGATGAACATTTTGAGCAGCTAATACAGGATAGATGGGATGACAGGGTAGCTATGCTTGTAGTGGATGTAGTCAGCAAACATGCTCAAAGTGCCAATGCTAGCTCTGGTGTTAGGTGTGCATCTGGTGTCACTTCTGCATAAGGCAGTGCTGCTCCTAGTAATGCACAAGGCAGTGGTGCTCCTGATAATGTAGAAGGAAGTGCTATTCCTAATAATGTTGAAGGTAGTGGTGACACCGACAGCTCTCCACCTCCATCTGTGCCAGTGGAAGAAGTAGAAGAGGTTGATTGGGCTAAGTTGACTATAGTGGCAGAGCCTAATGGGGATGGAGAGGCCAAGGAAGTTACTGATGAGGACAAAGTGTATGAGGCAATGGGTTTCAAAGCAGTAGATGAAAGAGCAGATGAAGCAGCTAGGGAAGCTGTGCCTATCCCTACCATGATAGCTGAGACGCAGAGTGATATGGTAGATGGAGCTGTACCAGTTGATGATCATGTGGGTGAGGAGCCAATGTTTGATTGGGACAGGTATAATCTAGATATGTCTATAGGGGTTTCTTACCCTTCTATGGATGATTTCAGATTATCTGTAAGACAGCATGCAATTGTCAAGAAGTTTGAGCTTCACACTATACACTCTGATACACTAAGGTTTAGGGGAAATTGTGCTTCTCTTGGATGTCCTTGGATTATTAGAGCTAGAACCCAACACGATGGGAGTGTTAGGGTATTTTTTATAGATTTGTTTTGTTTCATTTAAACTATCTGGATTTTATGTTTGTCTGGTTACTTATGTTTGGCTATTTTGTGCATGTGTAGGTGCAAATAAATGAAGGGTAGCATAATTGTGCCTCTAGAAGCAGAGTGGTTGGTAGGAGGCGTCACAAGCTTGGGTGGCAGAGAGGACTATTCCACTACTCAAGAAGAAGCCAAGCATGGGTCCAAAGGAAGTGTAGGAGGAGCTATAGACCAAATACAAGATTAAGATCCCCTACCAAACTATAGTGTATGGTAGACAGAGAGCAGCCAACAAGCTTTTTGGTAAGTGGGATGACTCCTTTGATTGGTTGTATAGATTTAAGGCAGAGGTAGAGATGAGATCACCTGGTACCATAGTTGAGATAGCTACTGAAGAAGTTGATGGGAATATTCATTTCAGCAGATTTTTTGTTGTTTCAATGCAGCCATAGATGGTTTTAGAAATGGATGTAGACCATACATTAGTATAGACTCCACAAACCTTAATGGGCTGTGGAATGGCCACTTGCCCTTAGCCCAAGCATTAGATGGTCATAACTAGATGTATCCTTTAGCATTTGGATTGTTTGACTCAGAAACCAAGGAAAACTTGATCTAGTTCATGGAGCAGCTTAGCAAAGCAATTGGACCTATGGACAAGTTAGCAGTATGCACTGATGCTTGCAAGGGTCTTAAGGCAGTAGTGGCTCAAGTGTGGCCTCAGTGTGAGAAGAGAGAGTGCTTCAGACATTTGATGGAGAATATGAAGAAATATTACTGTGGAGATGTCTATGCCAAAAACATGTGGCCTATAGCTAGGGCCTATACTCCTTACAAATTCAAGTATTTCTTTGACAAGGTTGTGGCAGCTAGCCCTTGTGTGCTTACTTGGTTGAAAGACCACCATAACCTACTCTAGGCCAGGAGCAAATTCAGTAGTGACATCAAATGTGACTACATCAACAATAATTTAGCTGAGTCCTGGAATGCATGGATCAAAGAGCACAAGGATCTGCCTGTGCATTGTTTGGCTGATACTATTAGGGAGAAAACAATGGTCCTATTTGCTAAGAGAAGGAAGATCTCTAATGCCTTGACTGGAGGAACCTTACCTGCCATCATACACCAGCTGAATGCAACTTCCAAGGGTCTAGGCCACCTCAAAGTGACCAAGGGGCATCCAGAAGAAGCAAAAGTCACAGAGATATACAAAGATGAAGAAGTGAGGATACATGTTGTGTATCTTACAAAGCATATTTGCACCTGTAGAGAATGGCAGGTAACTAGGAAGCCATGCCCACATGCACTGGCTATCATCACCACTATGAGGCAACCCCAAATGGACCTATATGTGGACAAATACTACTCTGTTAAGAAGTTTCAGGCTGTCTATCATGGTATTATCCCAAACATCACTAACAAGGACCAATGGCCTAAGGTTGACAAGGGTTTCAAGTTGTTGTCACCACTGTCCAAGAAGAAAAAAGTACCAGGCAGATTGAAGAAGAGCAGGTACCTATCTCTAACTAAAAGAACTGAAAAAACTAGGCAGGTAAAATGTACTAGCTGTGGTGAGTATGGCCATAGAACTGGTAGCTAGAGGTGTGCACTGATAGGGACAAAGAAAAGGTAAATACTGAACTGTTATCTTATTTCAACAAATAAGCAACAACTAACCTAACTATGGTGTTTATTTACAGGAAGAGGACCAAGAAGACAACACCTAGACCAGGAAGAAAGAAGGCCAAGAAGGACCAGCCACCAACAGACCAAGGAACACCGAGGACAAGAGCAGCAGTGGCTAGAGAGACAACTACAAAGGCATCAAGAGAGGTTGTAGAAGTAGCAGAAACAGCAGAATAAGCAGAGAGACATCTCCTGGATGTGCCACCACTGGAGACAATTCCACCATCAATCCTAAGAACACCTCCAAGGTATGATACAACCTTTACAATTCTATGCTTGCCAAAGAATGCAACCCTGAACTCCTAGATGTTTGAACACAGGAACACCTGCCTTGATTTGCAAATTGTAAACCAGATTCAAGACATGCCTACTGATGGTGCTCCAAGAAAGATGACACCAAGGAGGAAGCAGCTGACATCCAAGGTCAGGAAGAGTCCAGGAAAGAAGACTCCATCAAAGAAGGGAAGAAAAAGTGAAACACCTGAACATTATGTGCTTTATGTGGCCACAAGACAATGTGATGTGTGGCCGTAAGCTTTTGTGTTGGAACTGGCCAAATGACTATGTAATGTGTGGCCTTAAGCTACTGTGATGTAATGTGTGGCCAAATGACTATGGAATGGATGTGTAGACATCCCAACTATCTGCCTGAACCTGTTATGGTTTGTATTAAATTATGTGTCCACTGCTCTATGAAATGATGTGCATGTGATCTGTTTTTATCATACCTCTGTGAATTATGTGTCAATTCATCATTTTAGTTTTAGTCATCCATCTAGACAATAAATTATGGGGACAACATTTTTTAGTTTCATTCATCCCTTACTTCATTACAACATACATCACTACTAGGGATGGCAACGGGGTAGATTCGGATCGGGTAGAGTCTCTAGTGCACCCGAACCCAAAATCCAAAATCGAAACCCAAAACCGCACTGAACACCGATTTGGGTGATAATCCGTCCCCAAAACCGAACCCGCGGATACCCTGAAACCCAAATGGATACCCGAAACCCACTTTGTATGGCAACATAGTAAGAGAAATAAGGACTTTCTATAAACATATGCATGATATATATACACATATTCACATGTATAAACAAGAGGCAACAAATAATAAATATTTTCATGAGTCAACTTAGAATAAATTTAATAATATAAGTAAATAAGTTATTATTAGCATATTATAAAACATGAGTTTTAATTCCAAATGATTTATTTCGGATATCCATGGGTGGAAAACCAAACCCGAACCCGAACCCGATTGGTTTCGGGGCCTAAAAGCTCTAGTTTGGTTTTGGTGAATTGATGAAACCCTAAGTGCTAACCTAGTTTATCAAGTGATCATGAGATAGGTAGCACACTCCAAGTAGTGAAGCAAATGAAGATCATAACATGATGATGATGATGCCATGGTGATGGTCAAGTGCTTGGACTTGGAAAGAAAAAAGAGAAAAACAAAAAGCTCAAGGCAGAGGTATAAATTGTAGGAGCTATTTTGTTTTGGTGATCAAGACACTTAGAGAGTGCGATCACATTTAGGTTTGATAGCCGTACTATTAAGAGGGGTGAAACTCGTATCAAAATTGGGTTATCAAAGTGCCACTAGATGCTCTAACTCATTGCATATGCATTTAGGATCTAGTGGAGTACTAACACCCTTGAAAATGTTTGTGAAAATATGCTAACACATGTGCACAAGGTGTTACACTTGGTGGTTGGCACATTTGAGCAAGGGTGAAGAAAATAAAAGTGAAATGGAGTTAGTCTCGCTGGTTACAAGGTGACCGGACACTAGTCTCAGAGGGACCGACGTGTCCAGTCTGTTGTAACAGCAAATACGTCGGCGTCGGTCATTCGACCAAACGCTGGGTCTTGGACTAACCGGACGCTAGAAGGCAGCGTCTGGTCCTAGCTAACGTGGTAGCATAGTGGTCAGGGTAACTGATCGGACGCTGGCTGTGTCCGATCAAGGGCGACCGGACACGTCCGGTCGAAGAAAACCATTTTTGGATGCTTACTGGAAACAACCGGACGCTAGGGGTTCAACGTCCGGTCACTTTGAGCGCAGCGTCCGGTCAACTCATGACCATTGAGATTGGGCGTACAATATTTGAAGAGAGGGACACATGGCATGCATCATGTGACCAGACGCTGAGGTCCAGCATCCGGTCAGTATGACCGGAGCGTTCGGTCACCCCGCGTTGTGCCCAGTAAAGGGGTACAACGGCTCTATTTCGTGGGGGCTTCTATTTAAGCCCCATGGCAGGTTCAAGCTCACTCTCTTGGCCATTTGCATTGACATAGCAATCTCGTGAGCTTAGCCAAAGCCCTCGCACTCATCTCCATCATTGATTCATCATCTTTGTGAGATTGGGAGAGAATCCAAGTGCATTGCTTGAGTGTTTGCATCTAGAGGCACTTGGTGTTCGTGTTTCGCTGCGGGATTCGCTTGTTACTCTTGGTGGTTGCCGCCACCTAGATGGCTTGGAGCAGTGAGGATCGTCGAGCGGAGAGTGGTGTTTGTCTACGGCTCCGATCGTGGTGATTGTGAGGGGTTCTTGGCCATTCCTCGGTGGAGAGCCAAAAGGTACTCTAGTAAATTGCTCGTGGCTTGTATGATCCTCATCTTGTGTTGGTTATGCGGCACCCTATTGTGGATTTGGCGTGTGATGCCAATTAGCGCGTGAACCTCCAAGTGAGTGAATCGCCACAACGAGGACTTGCTTACCGGACAAGCAAGTGAACCTCAGTAAAAAATCATTGTGTTCATTATTTGATTCCGAGGTGATTGGTCTTCATTGTTATTCACTCTTGTGATTGATTGGCTCTTTCCTCGACATGTCGGTATAACTATCTAGCTCACACTCTTTACATTACCGCAAACTAGTTGTCAAGCTCTTTAGTCTAGCTAGTTGTGAGAGCTTGTTAGTTTGGTTGGTGTGGCTCTTTAGTTATCTTTGAGAGCACACTAACTTAGTGTAGTGTTATAGCATTTGTGTGGATACATATTATCTAGATTTGAATTGTGGTAGGTGGCTTGCACTTTTAGTAGGCTAGCGCAACCCTTGCTTTGCTTCATAATTGTCTAACCATTGTGCTAAGTGTTGTTGTAGAAATTTTTATTAGGCTATTCACCCCCCTCTAGCCATTAGGACCTTTCAGGGCCCCGAACCCAAAACTATGGGTGAGAAATCATCCCCGAACCCGAACCCACAAGACTCGAAACCCACGGATATCTGACCCGAAACTACCCCGTTGCCATCCTTGATCACTACACACCCAAAGACAACACATACAACACAAGTGAAAGCTCAAGTTTGGTTTTGGTTAATTGATAAAACCCTAAGTGCTAACCTAGTTTATCAAAGTGATTATGAGATAGGTAGCACTACTCCTAAGTGATGAAGCAATGGTGAAGATCATGATGATGGTGATGGCATGGTGATGACCAAATGCTTGAATATGGAAAAGAAGAAAGAGAAAAACAAAAGGCTCAAGGCAAAGGTATAAATTGTTGGAGCCATTTTGTTTTGGTGACCAAGACACTTAGCGAGTGTGATCACATTTAGGATCGATAGCCGTACTATTAAGAGAGGTGAAACTCATATCGAAATACGGTTATCAAAAGTGCCACTAGATGCTCTAACTCATTGCATATGCATTTAGGATCTAGTGGAGTGCTAACACCCTTGAAAACATTTGTGAAAATATGCTAACACATGTGCACAAGGTGATACACTTGGTGTTTGGCACATTTGAGCAAGGGTTAGAAACTTCACCGGCGGAGTGTTTGGCCATAGAGTGCGGATAGTCCGATGGTGCCACCAGCGCCCTATATAGAAAAGATAGGGGTTCACAGAGTGACCAGACACTGGGGTCCTATGTCCGGTCAGTGGCGCAGTGAAGTCCGCCCTCGGTCTCTTGATCGGACGCTGGCGCGAGAATTGACCAGGACGCTCAGGGCCTGAGTCCGGTCAATATGACGTATGATGACATATGCGGTGCACAGGGGAGACATTGAGTGACCGGACGCTGGGTGAGTCTGGTCGGGCATGACCGGACGCGTCCGGTCGTGATTTTTCGCTTCTGGACGCTTACTGGAAACGACCGGACGCTAGGGTCCTACGTCCGATCACTTTGGAGCAGCGCGTCTGGTCACAACTTAAATGTACTGATGACCATTGAGATCGAGCGATCAGGGTTTGAAGCAGGGGACACATGGCACACATCGCGTGACCGAACGCTGGGGTCCAGCGTCCGGTCGATCTGACCGGCGTGTCCGGTCGCCCTATTTTTCAGTGGACTGAGGAGCCAACGACTCTATTTCGTGGGGGCTTCTATTTAAGCCCCATGGCCGGCTCAAGCTCACTCTCTTGGCCATTTGCATTGACATAACAACCTTATGAGCTTAGCCAAAGCCCTCCCACTCATCTTCATGATTGATTCTTCATCTTTGTGAGATTGGGAGAGAATCCAAGTGCATTGCTTGAGTGATTGCATCTAAAGGCACTTAGTATTCGTGTTTCGCTGCGGGATTTGCTTGTTGCTCTTGGTGGTTGCCACTACCTAGACGGCTTGGAGCAGCGGAGGAGGATTGACACGAGTTGGTGATTGTTCATGGCCATCTCCAGTGATTGTGAGGGGACTTGTATCTTCCCGGCGGAGCGCCGAAAGGTAATCCTAGTGGATTGCTCATGTCATTGAGTTATCTCAATTGTGGGTAGGTTCTTGTGGTGTCCAATTATGTGGACGAGGTTCATGCAACACCTCTTAGCCGCCGAACCACCAAGTGTTAGTCGACACAACTGAGGACGTAGCGTGTTGGCAAGCACGTGAACATCGGGAGAAAATTGGTTGTCTCTTGCCCTTTGGTATTCTCCTAGGTGATTGATTTAGCATTTATCTTGTGATTGGTTCACTCCTCTACACAGCGGTATAATCATCCTACTTACTCATTTATATTCTTGCAAACTAGTTGTAGCAAGCTCTTTAGTGTAGCTAGAATTGAGAGCTTGTTTTGTAGTTTAAGTTCATCTAGTGGAGCACTTTAGTGTAGCAAGTGTGAGAGCTCTTATTGAGTAGTGACATAGAAAATTGTGTGGTTAGTAATCATAGCAACTAGAATTATTGGATAGGTGGCTTACAACCCTTGTAGAGCTAGAGCAAGTTTGCATTTTGCTATTTGTTATACTAATCAAATTGCTCTAGTTGTTTTGTAGATTTTTAAATAGGTTATTCACCCCCCTCTAGCCATATTAGGACCTTTCAACAAGCAATGAACATGTTCATCTTCAACATCAGTTTTTCCAGCTTGTGCTCCAATTCCTTCCTCTGCTTGTCACCATCTAGACTCCCCACTAAAGCTTCTTCTTCCACCACCTCTGCCCAGTTCGATGGCCGAACAATGACGATGCCGAGATCCTTCAACTGCTAGAAGTACTGCTTCTCGAATCGATAGCACCCACACAACTTGGGGAACTAAAAAAGGACACAAATTACAACCCTAATTGTGCTAATTTAGGAAAATCTAGGAGACAACTCACCACATTCCTTGCACACTTGAAGTATAGACGGCCATGATTCTCATTGCCCTTCTTGGTCTGCCCTTCCACCACTCGAGCAAGATGGCAATCCGGACAAGGGATCAACGGGAAACCACTGAGCTCACCAATGGGATCGAGACCGACCAAGGCAATGCGGGTGCTTGGGCCACCGTGAAGCCTGCTCCTCGCCCGTCCACCTCTAGACGACTCCGAGTAATGCTCCATCGAGAAAGCTGGGAGAGGAAGGAGGGAGAGGAAGGCGGCGTCGTCGTCGGATGGCGGCGGCGGAGGAGGAGGGCTACGGCGAGAGCGGGGAGACAAAGAATGAGCGAATGGGCCGGGTAAGGCGACTGAGTGTGGCCCGGCTGGGTTAGCAGCAGAGGGCAGGGGCAGCCGCGGTCATTTACCACCCCCATGTTGCCTCGGATCCGACCTGGACTGGCGCGCTGGCGTGCCACGACTGCAAAAGTGGCAATTCTGTATCTCTTCTCTCCGTTGCGTGCCAAATTCGTATTGCCAGCCGTTAAAGTGAGATATCAGGAGATGCCGATTCTTATAATGGTAAAAAGTTAAATCTCCCAGCGAAATTGGTTGCCATCTCACCGACACGAGGGTTCCACCTGTCAGAAGCCGCTCCGGTAGAGGATCCAGGAAGTGGGGCCCGCACGTCAGTCGTGCTTCCGCGCTCCCTTCTCTCCCTTCTCTTCCCCACTTCGCTTCTCCATTCCCCCGCGGTTTTGCGCATCCCCTGCCTCCCTCCATCTCTCTCTCTGCGCTCCTGCCTCCTTGTGCTCGGCCATGGCGGACTATCACTTCGTGTACAAGGACGTGGAGGGGAGGAGCACAGAGTGGGACGACATCCAGCGCCGCCTCGGGAACCTGCCTCCGAAGTCGGAGCCCTTCAAGCCGCCGCCCTTCGCCCCCAAGGTCGACGCCGACAAGCAGCCCAAGTCAAAGGAATGGCTCGACGAGCGCGAGCCCGAAGAGCTCGAGGAACTCGAGGACGACCTGGACGACGACCGCTTCCTCGAGCAGTACAGGTAGGGCCTCTCCGTAGGCTTGATCCGGTCTGCTGTCTGATTGCTGATCCGTGATGCTGTCTTTTCCCCTTCTGTTATTAGATGCATCTTAAGAAGCTTTAGTGCCTGCCGCGTTTGATTGATCTGATCTGACTAGCGTGGTTAATTGGTATAATTCGTGTGCTTCTGATAGGAATCTGATGTCTTTCTATTGTTGATCCGGATTCCTCGCAGTAGTTCCGGACTTTGGATTATTCAATGCGTTTTGCGATTCGTTTGGTACAAGTGGGAATTGATTGTGACGATTTGATGTAATTCCATGCCTGCAGGAAGACGAGGCTCGCAGAGCTGAGGGAGGCAGCAAAAACCGCGCGATTTGGTAGTATAGTTCCCATCACTGGCTCGGACTTCGTGCGGGAGGTGTCTCAGGCACCATCAGATGTTTGGGTTGTGGTCTTCCTCTACAAGGATGGGTAACTCTTTCTTCACAGTTCACTGCATCCTTTTGCATGCTATGTCAATGATTATGCATGGGAGAACAATTCTAGGGTTTATTTTGTATGATTCGACCAAACAGCTCTGGAACCAGATTGAACTAAATTCAGACTTTGACTGCACTTTATTTAGTTGTCTTGGTTTTCTATAGAAAGTTGCCTGAAAAGACTAGGCAACTATGAAATTTGACTATGGTTGGCTGGATATAGGAATTCTGATACTTGTGTTGTGTCATTGGCTCGTAGCCAGACATTTTATTGCTGTGAGGTCCCAGCAGCTCGTACCTTCGATATATATGATCTGTGAACATGCTTTCTTTTTTCTTGTCGAACGTGCTGGAGAGTTGCATGCTGTTTCATTGATAGATAGAAAAAATTGTCCGACTACAAACCAATTCCACGGTTGGGTTAGGTTTTTTTTTTTTTGCATGAACACAACCATTTAAACAATACATGCAGCCCCTACTAGCTGTTGCCTACTCAGCTCGCTCTAGCAGCACACGTGGCCTTCGCGCCTGCCATGGTCTAGAAATGTGCTTAATCGCTTGCCTCTTGGATTACTGCCGAGACCGACTGTGTGATTCCATCAAATACACATTGGTTTCTTTGTTTCCATAGAGTCCACGCCAGGAAGAGCACCAGTGAATTGAGGCCCTTCCTCGCCACCTTTGGAGCTTTATGTGTCGCCTTGCACCACCATGTTTGGAAGCTGTCGTGCCCGGATGGTGCTAGTGCTTGTAGGCTGTGGGCAGTGGACCAAACCTGGCGGGAGAAGACTCAGGTTGACATGAGGTGCTCAATTCCTTTCTCCTGGGTCGCTAAGTGGGCAGCAAGATGAGTGCATCAGACCGCGATTTGCCAGTCTATCCGCCGTCCAGCATCTGTTGTGCCCCGCTAGCCACAGGAAGAACTTCAGCGAAGCGGCACCCAAGACTTCCAGAGTTGTTTGCAAGGTTCAAAGGAGGTGGAACTGACAAAGAAGTGAGCATGCTTTCATGACCATATAACAAATAGATAGCTTGGCAATTCTTGGATTTAGTGGACATTGTCCTGTTGATTTGTCCACCACTTTAAGCTGTAATGTAATTAGTTGATTGTCATGCTGCAGTTTTTCAGCATGGAGGATCTTCCATGAAATTGTTGCTCTTTTCTGTATGATGTTTTAATGCTTCCATGTGTTGCTTGCATCAAAATTGTACAGAAAGGATATCTGAATTCATTGGAGTGTAATGAGCTCCATACCTGATCTGATGCATGAAGCATGATGTTCTTTAGTAAATTGTGGCGCTTATCGAATTCTATAAATCTGATGACAGGATACCTGAATGTGGATTGCTTCAGAATTGTTTGGAGGAATTGGCTACAAGATACCCAGCGACAAAGTTTGTTAAAATTATCTCCACAGACTGCATCCCCAACTACCCAGATAGGAATGTTCCTACAATACTGGTGTATAACAACAGTGCTGTCAAAGGGACTTATGTTGGTTTGCAGAAGTTTGGTGGAAAGAGATGCACACCTGAATGTAAGTTACTACTCGTATACTGCAAATTAGTATTCAGTATCTGCTTTTCCCGTTAGTTGATTGATTCCAGTTGCTCCAATTCTATGTGCTGTTGATAGGTCTTTTTGAGCTCACACCTGTAAATTTATGAATGGCATATTGGCCTATGCCATTTAGCTCCCACAATCCGCTTCCTTTTGGATATACCACCTGAACTTCCTTAACTAAAGCAAAATATTTTGACCTTCAGGTGATAATTTTTTTTAAAAAAAAAATCAATAGTAAACAATTCATTATGACCTGCGTGCCTTAATGCATACACTCCCCAGATCTAGTCTTGATTTGTCTGCGTTGTTTCATGTGTCAAATATTTCGATGGTGTTTGTCTAAAATAGCAGCATGCTGGTTCCCAGATCTTAGCATATCATTGTTCCTTTTCTGTAATAAGAAATTAGAGAATAATCTTTCACATTTAGATTACACTAAATTTATGGAAGCTTTCCTTTACCTCTACATCGTTCCAGAAATTCTTTTCCCAGCAATATACATGGGTTTCATCTATTTACACTAAGTCACTGTTATGTTCCTTTCAGCTGTTGCGTTAGCCCTTTGCCAGTCAGACCCGGTACTGAATGATGGGCATGATGGCAGTGATTCATCTCGGGACAATGTCATTGAAGGTGTTCGCAGGAAGTTCATAGAGAAGGTTGTGGCCCAGCATGAAGAGCGGGAAGAAGAGGATAGTGACTAAGCTTATACTTTTTTTGTGTTAGTTTTCCTCAGCTGGCAGATCCAATTTGGTTCCAATGTTTACTGATTTTATGTGATTTTGTGGATGAAATTTGCCGGAGTTTTCTGGTTACCTGGTTGTGCGGGTGAAGCTTTTAACAGTTCACGGATCTTGTTGCCTGGTTTTGCAGTTAGAGATGTGGAACCATAACTGTATGGGGCCAGCAAAATCTTTGTGTTAGTAACCTTTCAACTGTAACATAGCTCCATTATCTTGTTTAAGAGATCAGAGATTATTAGTGCACTTGTATAATTGCATGAGAAAAGATCCACCCAAACCTTTGAATCCATAGTATTTCACTATCCTGAACATTTCTCGACACAAAACATTATAACTAAAGTTTTCTAATTTGTGTATATGAATGTTTATGATCCTTTGTGAATTAGTTAAAAGTGCAATTTGTGGATACCGCAATCCCATGAGGGGTTCGTAGCCAGGCTTCCTGGAAACGAGCGGGTGGGCGTTTCACCGAAGCCTGGTTTCGCTTGGGGCGCACGTGGGTGGGCCTATGTGGCTTCCACTGTGCACCGAATAAAACCTGCATCCACCTGCTAGGGTTACCTCCCTCATTCACCACTCCACACGTCCCTGCTCTCTCGCTCTCTCCCTGTGCCTTCTCTGCCGCCGCTGGGGTTCCGGGGAGGTCACCCCCCTCCCCAAGTGCTCGTAGGCGAGTAACCGAGGACGCGAACCAGAACTCTTTCTATTTGCTCGTCCTCGTAACACAAGTCTTTCTATTTATTCAGAACCAATTGTTTCTTGTCTGTTCTAGTGTTGGTTATGAATGGATTTGACACGAACCAGAACTCTTTCTATTTGCTCGTCCTCGTAACACAAGTCTTTCTATTTATTCAGAACCAATTGTTTCTTGTCTGTTCTAGTGTTGGTTATGAAAAGCTATATAGTTTTTACTACATATGTATACATATATAGATACATATCAAAAGCTATATATCTAAAGAGACCGTGACGCCTAAGAGGAGGGATGAATTAGGCAACTTAAAGATTCTAACTCTAAAACTATGGCCTATTTTTCTAACTCTAGCAAAACATATGCAATAGATGAACTATCTCAATGTGCAATTACGGTTTTGCTAGTGAGTTGCTATCTCTACCGCAAAACAAGTAAGGTAAACAATATAAATGCGGAAGCTAAAGAGCAAGGTAGAGATATACAAACTCCCATCGACGACTCCGGTATTTTTACCGAGGTATCGAGAAGCGCGCAAGCTTCCCCCTAGTCCTCGTTGGAGCCCCTCGCAAGGAATCCCTCTCAAGGGCCAAGCTCCCGGTCGGGTAACTCCGTGGATAGCCTCGGGCCTTCCCCACGCGCAAGTGGGTCTCCGACGTGCCTTCCGATAAGCCTCTTCCGGATGCTCCCCGCCGTCTTCACTATCAAGCTTCCGGTCGAAACGCCGCGGGCCTTGTTCCCTCCGGTACACGATGGCGGCCACACCCCAAACGCGGTTGGTGTGGTCTCGCAAGACTTCAAGCCCCTCCGATATACAACAATGGTGCTCGCAAGCACCGAGTGGTAAGAGGTATGCAAACCTCACTAAACACTAGGCCTAAACCTAGAGCAAGTGCATGAGCGGTGGTCTAATCAACCTAAGCACTTCACAAAGTACCTACGCTAATCACCTAATGAATCACTAATGCAAGTGGAGATCACTAAAATGGTGTATCAACACCCTTGGTATGTTTCCTCAGCTCCACACTTCCAAATGGCCGGTTGGGGGGGTCTATTTATAAGCCCCACTGAGAAAGTAGCCATTGGGGTCGAACTCCCGCAATTCTGCTACTGACCGGACGCTGAATCGTCCTGACCGGACGCGTCCGGTCGTCCCGACCGTTGAGCCGGCAATGTGCTGATCGGACGCTGGCCAGCGTCCGGTCACAGATTTGCCGCTCTGGAACCTCTCTGTACTCGATCGGACGCTGCTTCCCTGCGTCGGGTCGGTTTCGCCGCCCGCGTCCGGTCGTCCCGACTGCAGAGTCGGTCCAGCGTCCGGTCACCCCGACTGCAGAGCCACCGGTCCAGCGTCCGGTTGTCCCGACTGCTGAGCCACCGGTCCAGCGTCTGGTCGTCCCGACTGCCGAGCCACCAGCATTCGGTCCAGCGTCCGGTCGCCTCTGCGAGCTCGTTTCTTCGCGGTCTTGCGTACGGCTTGGTTCCAATCTTCATGCTTGGACTTTGCTTGATCTCTTGGGTCTTCTCTTGTGCTCTTAAGGTCTTGCTTGGGGTGTTGATCATCGGATCATCACGTCGCCTTCGTCCAAGTTACGTCTTGCACCCTATTGAACTACAAAATAAACACTTGTAAATTCATTAGTTCAATTTGGTTGTGTTAGTCATCAAACACCAAAATCCAAAGTAAATGGGCCAAGGGTCTATTTTCCTTACAATCTCTCCCTTTTTGGTGATTGATGCCAACACGACCAAAGTAAGCAAATAATAAAAAATTTTAATTTTAAAAACCTATCTACTTGCTAGGATGCAATGCAAAGGGCAAGGTTATATGATGCTAGAATATCCTACTTAGATACCAATTGAAGACCATCTTGCCCTTGCAAATGTCCCCATGTGGCATTATGGATTTAAGCCTTGCTTCCTATAAATTTTTTCAATACATAGGCAATCCATAATCTACTATCCTCCCTTTTTCGGACCATTACCCTTATTTTAATGCTTGTCTTTGGTCCTCTAAATTCTCCCCCTTTGGAATCAAACACCGAAAAGGAAGACATTAGTGGCACAAGGGAGGGTCAAACTTTGTGATCCTTTGAATGTAGAAAGGAATAGGTCACAAAATTTAACTTTCACATTATATAGATTAAGCTCCCCCTAAATATATGCATACATATGATAGAAAGCAAAGTATATGCATAATCGGCACATTATTGCATAAGGGAATTTAATCTATAAAATGCATGGAGAAAGCATATAGATGTCAAAATGAAATCAACATGATGATATTGGTTTTAGAAATACCACATGTGGAAACCAAATTGATTTCTACCACTTGCAATAGGTGGTGGATATTTGAAGTATGATGCTTAGCTCCGGGGACTCCATTTTCCTTGCAATGAGACTACTACACACATGATAAGCTTAAAAAGATGTTAGTCTCAAGGCATCCAACTTGTAGAGTAATCCTCCCCCTAAATTTGTGCACACAAGTGTAGTAAACTTTGTAGAAATCATGCACATTGATTTTAGAATCAAAATACCACTTGAAAGATGACATCTCATGAATGTGAGAATCATTTTCAAAAATGATATTCGGCAGAGATTATCTACAATTTGGACTTTGGCACATATTAGATAAACAAAAGTAAGACAAGCTATGTGCCGTGTTTCTAAGCAATTTTAAACCATGTAGGTTTGCTCCAAGGGTTAAAAAGGAGACCGAGCAAGCCTACCATAAGATATACCTAGTGTATGCATGACAAAAGATATAAGCATGCAAATGCAAACCTAGGCATGAAGAATAACTAAATGCTTAAAGATACCAATTGTAGGAAAATCTAATTGCAAGATGTACCAATTAAAAATTAATAACATCTAGTTACCTGACATGGGAAGGAGAATTTGGGTCCATAGTATTCACTAACCCACTTGGCAATGATTTTATCCATCATAATGCACCCCATGAAATGCACCCATACTTTGCCAAGTCTCTAAATTCCCCGAAGTCCGATGGAATTCTCACTTCCCTTTCGGGATCCAAACCTTCTTGGTGCTCTTCATGTTTGAAATGATTTCCTTTGGCACCCAAAAGCGTTTGATCCCATTGTTGGCTTGCTTGTTCACCTTGATGGCCACCACCTTGTCATTTTTCTTCTTTTTCAAGAGATAAGGCGTGGAGGCCTTCTTGTCCACCTTGTTGGTGTAGGTGTTGGAGAGCTTGCTTGTTTGCTTTTTTTCCTTCTTCTTTGCTCCTCCCCCATTCTTCACCTTGCACTCATAGGACTTGTGACCTTCCTTGTGGCACACGTAACAAACCATGGTTTGTCCTTCATCAAGCTTCTTCACTCCCTTGACGGTGTTATCTTGATGAAGTTGGGTTTGCTTCGCCTTGCCTTTTACTTGAGTCAAGTCCTTGGTGAGGTGAGCTACTTCTTGCTTGAGTTGCTCATTCTCCTTTGCAACCTCTTGTGTGCATGTATCTACAACAACTTTCTCAACACAAACTTGGTTGTCCAAAGGTGAGTCTAAACATAAATTATTACAAGAAGTAGAGGCATCCTTTTTAGACATGTTAAAGATAGAACTTTTCTTTTTAGATGCCTTGGTGGGGGTTGTGCTAACGGCTTCAAGATTAGCAACTTTATTAGTTAGCTCATCACAATGTTTGCACATGGTTTCTATTTTAGCAAGCAAACTATTATATGCTTCTTGTGAGCTAGCTAACTTTTCTTTTAATTTTTCATTTTTCTTTAAGAGTTGCTCATCATTGATTGTGCATGCATTTGTTGTTGCACTAGTCTCAAGTTTCTCAATTTTAGTAGATAGTTCAACATTGAGATTAGCAAAGTTCTCATATTGTTCAAGTAAGGTTTTGTATTCTTTTTGTGAACTATCTAGCTTTTTTTTAAACTTTTGAGCTTCTTTTGTTGACTAGTGCAAGCTTTAGCATAATTAAGATTTTCTTGCACAAGTTCATGATAAGAAGGCATATCATCATCACTATCACTCTCACTAGAGGAAGAGCTTTCATTACCTCGTGCCATAAGGCACACACGAGAAGAGCTTGATGATGAGTGCTTGCGGCCTCGCCTCTTGTGATGGGGTTCTTCTTCACTTGAAGAATCATCCCATGATCTTATTGATGTGAGGGCTTGGTTCTTGCATGCCTTCTTCTTTGTCTTGGGTGTGGGCTTGTTTAGACAAACTTCCATAAAGTGCCCTAACTCGCCGCATCCATAGCATCCTCTCTTTCTTTGCTCATTTCTTTGATTCGTGGAAATGAAATCTTGAATTTGGATGGGCACACCCTTGACATTGAGCCTTTGGATCATCTTCTCCACCTTGTTGATCACTTTGATTGATTCTTCATCAAGATCGGAGGTGGAGGAGGAAGATTGATCATCACTTGAATCTTCATCATCATCATCGTCGTCCTCATCTTCTTCTTCATCTTCACTTGAGGAACTTGAGCTTGAGCTTGTCTCAACTTGCTTGCCCTTCATCTTCTTTTTGTTGCTACAAGCGAGAGCTTTGCCTTTGCTTGATGAAGAAGCTTCTTCTTGACCCATCTTACATGATATTTCAAATGCCACTAACTTGCCAATGGCTATGCCCGGGGTCATGTTGCTCAAGTCCTCCATGTTGTGAAGGATGGTGATGATGCTTGCATATTTATTTTGTAGTAGCACGGAGATGATCTTCCTCATGATGTCCGCATCATCTAGCTTTAATAATCCTATAGAATGGAGCTCAATGATAATTAGATTCAAACGAGAATACATATCACGAACAAGCTCATCATTATTTATAGTAAAGGAATCATAGTTTTGCTTTGCTAGATAATGTTTTTGCTCACAGGACATTGCTTGTGCTGTCATGGAGCTCTTGGAGTTTTAACCAAATTTCATGTGCCGTATTTAAAGTGAATACTTGGTTAAAAACATCCATACTAAGTGATTCAAACAAGCAATTTTTAGCTCTAGTATTGTAGTGCATTTCTTTTTCATCACTCTTTATGGGGTTTTTGGGATTCTTGATGTGTTTCATCCCGTCACGAGTGACTCTCCATACACCCAAATCTACCACCTCAAGGTGGCAAGCCATTCTAGCTTTATAGTATGGGAAGTTAGTGCCGTCAAAGTACGGAGGCCTAGCGGTATCCATCCCAACCACTCTAAATAGCGTCGGCTCAACGGCGGTTAAGCCAAAGGTCCAAAATGAACCAACCGGCTCTGATACCAATTGAAGGGACCGTGACGCCTAAGAGCGGGGGGGGGGGGGTGAATTAGGCAACTTAAAGATTCTAACTCTAAAACTATGGTCTCTTTTTCTAACTATAGCAAAACCTATGCAATAGATGAACTATCTTAAACAATGTAAATGCGGAAGCTAAAGAGCAAGGTAGAGATATGCAAACTCCCGTCCCGACCGTTGAGCCGGCAATGTGCTGATCGGACGCTGGCCAGCGTCCTGTCGCCTGCCACCGGACGCGTCCGGTCGCAGATTTGCCGCTTTGGAACCTCTCTGTACTCGATCGGATGCTGCTTCCCTACGTCCGGTCGGTTTCGCCGCCCTCGTCCGGTCGTCCCGACTGTAGAGTCGGTCCAGCGTTCGGTCGCCCCCGACTGCAGAGCCACTGGTCCAGCGTCCGGTTGTCCCGACTGCCGAGCCACCGGTCCAGCGTCCGGTCGTCCCGACTGCCGAGCCACCAGTGTCTGGTCGCCTATGCGAGCTCGTTTCTTCGCGATCTTGCATACGGCTTGGTTTCAATCTTCATGCTTGGACTTTGCTTGATCTCTTGGGTCTTCTCTTGTGCTCTTAAGGTCTTGCTTGAGGTGTTGATCATCGGATCATCACGTCGCCTTCGTCCAAGTTACGTCTTGCACCCTATTGAACTACAAAACAAACACTTGCAAATTCATTAGTCCAATTTGGTTGTGTTAGTCATCAAACACCAAAATTCAAAGTAAATGGGCCAAGGGTCCATTTTCCTTACAATATCGAGAAAAAAATCAGAACGACTTACTTCCTTTATTCTAGAAAGAATGCAATTTTCATTTTTTGATGAGTCAACTGATTTAAACTGTGATCAAAATTATATAAAGAACTACTAAAACTTATGATACAAAATAAGTATCATTAAATTAATTATAGAATATATTTTCATAATTGGAGACGTAAATGCTAATATTATTTTCTATAAATTTGGCCAAACCGGAGTTAGCTTGACTGTCATGGATCCTAAAATTATATTTTTTTGGGATAGAGGGAGCACAAGCACAATTTAGGGCAGAGTATATATTCACAGTTTTCCTTGATTTCACCTACATTTGTAGCGTTTAAAATTTGTTCCACGATACAAGTACTTTTAGCTTATGGACTACATTATGCCACTAGTTTCTTTATTTTCAGCGTGTGATCATTATTATACGTTGATACCCTTTTTATATATAAAATGGGTATTTGTTTTAGAGTTTTATTTAGGAGGGAGAGGGACCGAGGGAGTAATATTTGGCTGGCTGTTGCGTCATCACCAGACTAGAACACGATTAAGGCAACCGCTCCGCACTGTACGTTTGGCCTACTACTGGCTATGCTTTTCATTTCAACGGGAAATGTACGTTCTCCAAAGCTTTCGACTTACAGGGATCGACGGGAATCAGTGCTGCGAGCGTCTCTGACGCGAGAGCGAGACGATCGACAGGTACCTTGGGCCTGTGCTTGAACACCTGTCTGAATGAACTCGTCGTCCTTCGATCGATCGATGCCATGCCACTGTCGCCTATGCCGGAGCGTACTGTAGCTGACACCAGTGGCGTAGCATTAGAACCCCAAAAAATCTGATGCATCTGCTTAATAATATATAATTAATTAGTTAATAATAAATAAAATGCTGTAGTAAATACTTCTCCTTAGCAGTACAGTACATGTATATGCTGTGGAACGACAGTGAATCGTATTGGCGCGGTGGATGCATGGAAGAAGTGACCGATATGGGTAATGGCGGCAGGATGGCGAGAGCGTGTGCGCGAGCACACCGCATGCACTCGTGCCGGCCGGACACGGATCGATCGGAGCCATCGAGTTGATCAGTAAATGCCTGCCCAACCAGCGGGGATCGTCGGAGACGCCCGCCGTTGGAGCAGGGCATGGACACACGTACATATACTGCAGCCAGCCCCCCTGAGACCGAGACGCGCGCCATCCATGTCGATCCATCGGCAATAGTAATGGCCATGGCGAGGGCAGCGCGGGCAGCGCTGTCCGCTGCCGCGTCGCTGTTGCCACTACTGTTACGTACGCGCGCGCGCGAGCGAGCGTGCGAACGATCCCTCGCACACCTGACGCGTCGCGGGTCTCCCCTGTCGTGTCTCCTCTTCCTCTCCTCCCTCCATTGTCCATTGATCCCTTCCCCTACTTATACACCCAGCAACATCTCTACATACAGCTACCTAGCTGGCTACCATTGCACCACCTCTGTTCTCTCTGTCTCCATCTCTTGCTCGATCATACATTCATGCATACATACATACACGATCGACGACTCCAGCTCGTGCGGGAGCATCGCGGACGATCGATCGGCTAGGACTAAGCTAGCTCGGTGCGGTGTAGTATTCCCTATATGGCAATGAGCGAGCTCAGCTGTCAGCTCCGATCCTACACGTCCACCAGTGGTGAATATTTTCGCACGTCCACCAGCCCGCGCGCGGCGCCCTGCTCTGCCGCCGCCGCCGCAGCTGTTGTCAACGGCAAGAAGCGCCCGCGCCCGCGCGCCCGCGCTCAAACGACGGCGGCTCCAGCTCCGCCCCGGCGTACCGCGGTGTCCGCATGCGACGCGCGTGGGGCAAGTGGGTGTCGGAGATCAGGGAGCCCCGCAAGAAGTCCCGGATCTGGCTCGGAACCTTCCCGTGCCCGGAGATGGCGGCGCGAGCGCACGACATCGCCGCGCTCAGCATCAAGGGCGCGCGCGCCGTGCTCAACTTCCAGGACCTCGCGCGCCACCTCCTGCGCCCGGCCTCCCTCGCACCGCTCGACGTCCAGGCCACCGCCGCGCGCGCCGCACTCATGCACTCCGCCGCTGGCAGCGGCTCCTCCTTGTCCTCATCGCGCGACGCGCCGGCGGACGACGACGACGACGGCCGGCGAGCTGGCGCCGCCGTGCACGAGGAGCCGGAGCCGGAGCCTCAGCCCGTGCGGCAACCGGCGCAGGCCGTAGAGGTGGCCGCCGAGCTGGTGTTCGACGAGCTGGCGCCGCTGTGGGTGGAGAGTTCGGGCCGTCCGATCACCCGTGGCCGTGGATGCCGTGCGATGGGCTCGACGCAGTCGTCGGCTTCCACCCTCTCCCTCTCCCTCTCCTATGGGACTACAAACTGCTACTAGGCTATCCTCCGTTTGTACATGGCCTTCACTGTTTTGTGTGTGTTTCCAAGTGTGTGATTTTTGTTTTCTTTCTTCACTTGTTTTTTTGGTTGGATTTCTTTGTTTGATGATGGGTGGGGGTACAACTAGCTAGGGGTGTGTGCGTGGGTGGGTGGGTGTGGGGGGGGGGGGGGGGGGTCGATGTAAAGAAAAATGGCTAATGTAGCGTTCGGAAACCCCCGCCCCCGCCCCACGCGCACGCCCCCAGCGCCCCCCCCGGCCCAATCCGCTAGCCCTTTGGCGAGCTATGCCCCCCAGCTTGCCCTGCAGCCCGCCGCGTTGAAAGGATCTAAACAATGCCTAGAGGGGGGGGTTGAATAGGCGTATCTAAAAAATTCTACACAAAACTCAAAGTCACTTGTCAGCAACTGTCTGTCGGAAGTCCCGACAGTTTGGGTCAAAACTCCCAATGTCGTCCGAAGTTCTGGCGCAAACTGTCAGAAGTCCCGATGACTACGAAAAATGTAGTACAAATGATAAAACGAATTTTGTGACTTCGATAACTTACAACCCCACTTTCTAGTGGTAAGGTAATGTGTTGGGGTTGCTCCTTTGATGCCAAAAGGTCACCACTCCGTCGGAGAGGGGAGTCTTGAATGCTTGGGAGCTATTTTGGCCGTGAGTAGGTTGCAATGAATGAGTAAGTGACGGTTAGAAGAGAGGAGAGAGCTAAATTCAACCGTTCAGATCTACGTCGGAAGGTCCGACGTAGATCTCAAGACTTTTGACCTATAAAGAAAAACACTGTTCATGCAAGGTCAAAGTCATTAAGAACATGTCAACGTCGGAACTCCCGGCGTATGTCGGGACTTCCGACGGTCAGGACTCCCGATGTACATCGGGACTTCCGACGCGCATGGTCTGCAAGGCAACCAGGTGGCTAGGTGTCGGGACTCTTGACCTGAGTCGGGACTCCCGACGTATGTCAGGACTTCCGACGGGCGTAGTCAGCCAGCCAACTAAGTCCAGGTGTTGGGATTCCCGACTTGGGTTGGGACTTCTGACTGTCGGAGTTCCGAGTCACGTCGAGACTTTCGACTAAACTCAAAAGCATAACATGTAAACTTGAAGATCCGTTTTGAGTTCGACGCCTTTTTCAACTTCAAGAATTGAGGGACACCATTTCATCTTTATCAACTATTTAAATCTTTCATGGGACTAATTGCTGTGACATATCTCATTAAGATCGCATTAGTCCCTAATTTGGATGTTATCAATACACCAAACCCCACATATTGGGCTAATGCACTTTCAATCTTCCCCTTTTTGGTAATTGATGACAACCAACTTAGGCTTTTATAAGAATGAAAGAATTTAAAGTTTTTTTTGAACCCCAAACTTTATGAAGAGCTCCCCCTTGATGTATGCATGAAATTGAATTTCAATGAGAATCATCTATACATGATTTGCATACATCAAAACAAAAGCCCCCCCTAAATTTTGCAATCCGTGGGGTGCAACAAGTGTATGTGAACAAATATATATCCATGAAAAAGAGATATAATATGACATGTTATATTCACACAACAAGTAAAAGAGAATGTGATGGCCAAGAATTCAAAGTAGAAACTTGAAGCAATACATGGCCATCCAAAATAAAACATTCATCATCACAAGTAGAGACAAGCACAAGCTAATAGATAGATAAACAACCATTACTTGTCCTACAATCATCCATCACAAACACATATATAGTTGTCCATCACATACTAGCCACCACACGACATAGTCATACTAGCCACCACACGACATAGTTCATACAAGCTAAAAGTTTTAAAGCCTCGAAACTAAGTGACCAACTAACTTATTACATGATAGATCAAAGCGTAACACTCCCCCTTTGTCGACAAGTGCCAAAAGGGGGAGGCAGCGTGAAAGAAACGACTACTCATCCTCGTAGTCCTCATCATCATCATGGTCACCATCATCACCACCATCGTCGTCGTCGTCATCATCTTCCTCGATGTAGTCCTCATCCTCTACAGTGGCCTTGCTCTTGCCATGAGGGCGAGAAGCAGCACCGTCCTCATACGCCACACATGCCTCAACATAAAGAGCCAAATGATCATGGGGAGGCACAAACAACGGTGGAGGAGAAGACTCAATACCAGCCTGCTGCTCCAAACGATAGAGCCTCTCTTGAATGTCATGCTCACATTGAGCACTAGCACAACACTGTCCAAACATGTAGGTCATGAGGAACTTGAACTTGTTGGGCTTCTTAGCAGAGGAGGAAGAAGAGAGTGGTTCGACATCAGAAGCACGAGAAGCAGCAGGTGGTGAAGCACCATGGCGAGAGCGAGAACCCAAAGGACCTTTGCCTTTGCCTCGGGCTGCATTAGCTTTCTTCTTGAGGACCCTTGCAGCTATGATAGAAGTCTTGTTGGAGATCTTGAGGAGCTTGTGCTGGGAATCTGTGGGGAACCGGAGGCCTAATACTTGCTCAATCACATGCATGATGTAGGGGCATAGGGAAGGTGCCTCACTAGCATCATGTATCTTGTTCCAAATGTATCAGCTGATGGAGAACTGCTCAAAATCATGACCAAAGCATTGAAGGACCTTCTGAGAGTCATCACTGAAGGAAAGTGGAGTCACCATGCTTTGGATACAAAATCTGTCGCTGGATGTTGTTCTGAACATAGTAGTAGGGCTTCAGATACATGGTCTATCCATCAGCTGGATATCCATCAAGGTATAGGTGCTGATACTCCTCCAAAGCCACATCCTCATACTTAGTAAGCTCAGGTGCAGTGTGGTCGGTGTGACCCAAACCATGAAGGCGAGAGAAGGTAATGAAATCCACCTTGTAGTGCTTGCCATCTGTGGTCCAATGGATAATGTCAATGGCACCGCTAGGGTCTTTTTCATGGTGATAGGAAGCATAAAACTGACAGATGATCTCATTGTTCCAATGCTTCTAAAACGGCATCAGGTAGGATAGCCCCATTGAGGGAATATCATGAACCATCTGCTCTAGCTTAGGCTCCTTGAATAGACCAAGGGAATAAGCATCAATAATCTTGATCTAAAGGACCGGTGGCTCCCTCTTATTCATAAGCTTGTTGTAGAGAATGGATTTGTCGGTGTTTTTAGACCACCGTTGAGTAAATTTGTATTTGCGCGTCTGGCTCGGATGGTGTGCTCGGAGGACACAAGGGTTTATACTAGTTCGGGTGGAATGTCCCTATGTCCAGTTCGTTGTTGCTCGTATTACCGACACTTGGTTTGTAGTAGGGGTTACAAACATGTGAGAAACGGAGAGAATCTCAAGTCTCTGGTGGAAGGAGTGAACGGGTGCTGAGAGCTCACTTGCCGCTCAGCCATGTGCTCGTGTCGTGCTCTTGTGTCCAGATCTCCCCTTTTCATGGGGCGCCTTGCTTCCCCTTTTATAGACGAAGGGAAAGCATGGGTTACAGAGGAGGAAAATGAGAAGAACAAGAGAGAAGAAGGCTTCCAAGGTTGCCGGGTCCTTGTTCTCCTTTATGTGAGTCCCACCAATCCTGTAGATGTCAATAGGGATGGCTCCATGTCGTGGCCCTGTTCATCACTGGTGCCATGCGCAGGCGTCATCTGTTGGTCATGGCATTCCACTCCGTTCCGGCGGACATCATGGTGAACTAACACAGCTGTCAGCGTCTGTACGAGGATTAGGTAGAACAGCACTGGCACGCCTAACACTGTTCTTGATGTGAATCCCCAAGTATGGCCCATCATGGCCACGGGTTACGTCGAGGCATGCCAGCCTCTTTCCTAGTGTCAGAGTTTTGACCCAGGCCCATACGCTTGGACCTAGAGTGGTTGGCGGTGGTATGGGTCCCCATCGGACGAGACCAAACTCGTGTCCTCAAGGTCGGGCAAGATGGAGCATGCGACCTTGGGTGAGATAGAAACTGCATCCTTAGGGTCGGGCGAGACGGAGCCCACACCCAAGGGGTCAGGCGAGACGGAGCCCGTAGCCTCAAGGTCGGGCAAGATGAAGCCCGCGGCCTCAAGGTTGGGTGAGACAGAGTCCATGGCCTTGGGCGAGATGGAACCCGCATCTTTGGGGTCAGGCGAGATGGAGCCCGCTCCCAAGGGGTTAGACGAGATGGAGCCCGTGGCCTCGAGGTCAGGCGAGACGGAGCCCGCGGCCTTGGGGTCGGGCGAGACCTTTTAATACGTCTCGAGACATCTGGAGAAGTTAGTGTGGGCGCTAACTTCCTTGCTTTGGGTATCCCTAATATCGATACCCGGTAGTAGCCCCCGAGCCTGCGGAGGAGTAGAATACTCCTTTAGAGGCTTTTTTTTGGACGGAAGGACTCTAAGGGCCTTGGCCTTATTTTTATAGCCCATGACGTGTCCTGATAGGATGATAATTCTCTTTTGTCATGATCGGTCTTCTTGGGGGCATGTAACCGTAGGATTCGGGAGGTCGAAAAGATTTTTCTTGATTCTGGTCCCCTAGGATCTGATTGGTTTGCCATCGTACTACGACCGCGCATTCGGTCTCCTTGTTAGTCCAACTTCCCTCGATCAGTCTTCTTGGGGGCATGTAGCAGGGGTCTGGTCGAGGGTCGGCTCATCTTTGTGATAGTCATCCCTCAAGCGTTTTTTTTGATAAAATGGAGGAGCTGAGCCATGTCACGTTTTTCCTCGATGGACGAAACATGGTGCTCGGTGAGCTGTTAACGTGCTAGTCCGAGTGGGGCCTGTCTTCCCATTCATGGGGGTCTGGCATGGGTCAGCTGGTGACTGGCTCCAGACTCTTAGTGGCCAATCCACATAGTTCTTGGGTCCGTTCGGCTGGTCCCAAGGGCTTATTGCATTTCTTCGAGGAAAAACCATGGATTGGGAACCGACTAAGACTTGAACGTGGGCCGAGATGCCCGTGGCGCTCGTGCGCCCGGGTACTGGCCGCTAGTGGGCCCATCCCTTTCCACCCCACTCTCTAAGGGTGCCCCGGAGCGGCTGTGAACCCGTCGGTGGGCCAGTCTTCAAACTCCTGGTCCTGAATGGGCCATAGGAGCATTTTTAGCTCTATATCCCTCCTTACTTGCGATGATTCTTGGCCCATCGACCGGGGAACCGTCATCCAGCGTGTGTCCTTCGAGGGCACGACCAGAGATAGTGTGCACACGATCTTTGAAGGGAGGTGACATGACATGGCGCAGTGGGCACGTAAACCTAGGCAGATGGTTCGCCTTCTCATTCCGCTCCATCCTATAAATAGAGGCCTCCCCCTTCACGTTTCTACACACTAAAACCATAGCCATACCTTCTCCATTTCTCCATCACCGCCGTTCAGATCTACCATGCTTGCTAATCCACTGCTGGAGCCCTAGATCTATAGCTTCTGCTTCGCCGCCGTTGCCTTTGCGCCGTGCGGATGCGCTGGCGTCGCCCGATGGCTTCGTCGTCTCCTTCGTGCCCTTCCACGAGCGCGGACTCATGGTTCCTCCCCACCTGTTCTTCTGAGGTTTGCTGCGCCATTATCAGATCGAGCTACAGCACTTGAACCCCAATGGGATCTAGCACATCGCGGCCTTCATCGCGATGTGCGAGGGGTACCTAGGTATTGAGCACACTTTGAGCTATGGAGATATTTCTTCTCCATCTACTTGATCAAGAAGAAGGAGAGAGGCCATGAGCATCCACCTTCAGCGGTAGCGAGTGGCCGAGTACATGCCCTGCTATCTCTCTAGATCCAACAGGGGGTGGCACTTGCATTGGTTCTATCTGAAGAACAACCCTGCCGCTCCCTTGCTGGCCTTCTCCAGGCGCCTGGTCGAAGAGGTACTGCCGTCATGGCCGTGGGGGCCACCCATCAAGAAGAAGAAGAGGATGTGTGACCTCCTCGAGGCCATTGTGTTCCTGAAGACCCACGGCCTCAGCGGGGCTGGCGTCATCGAGGGGTATCACGCGAGAAGGGTGGCACCGCTTATGGCGCGCATCCTCCCGCTGTACGGGATGACGCCCAGCGCGCAGCTCATCGGGACGACGCTTGCCCAGGGGCTGCTATACGATAGCGAGGTCATGCAGTGCATCAAGGAGGACACTGTTGGCACCAATTTTGGCTCTAAATAAAACAATATAGATTGTCACATTCAGTCTAGATGTTAAATACAAGTAATAGCATGCCTAGAAAGGAAACGAAACGAATGTGTGTATATGAGGTTGGCTATAAAAGATAGTGCATACGAATATACACGATGAGTGAAGGCGTACATGCCAATATAGTGCATTTGTGCACATACAAATGATGCATAAATTCGGATAGTGAAATATCAAAGATAATATTGTGGGTTGATTAATTGAATGGTTAATTAATATGAATTGTCAAACTACGTGTTGGTCATGTGTTGACAAAAATGAAAGGAATATTGTTAAGAAAAGAGAAGCAAGTGCATACGCACATTTACTTCCTAATTAGTTGATGAAATAAAATGGAATAAAGTACTTCATAGCTACGTGTCATAACATGTGCACACGTGTATAAGATTGCTGATGCCAGCAACAAAGCCATACGCCTGTTCCAGCCCTGAATGAACAGGCGTCCACATTATACATTTCAGATTATATTCCAGCCGAGAGAAGACAGAAGCAAAAAAAAAAAAAAAACGATTATCGTTCTCTCTAATTACGGAAATTAAAAAGAGAGAGTGGATGGCCTACATGTCATACAACCGTGCAGGATGAATTCTAGTGTGTCTTTTAATAAACCAGGACGAGCGCTGACGAGTGAACTGCTGCACTGAACGGGTCCAAGCTTTGACGCTGCACGTCCTCCACGTCGCGTGCGAGGAGCTAGAGTTCTGGCACGCCAGCGTCGGTAGCAGCAAATTCGAAATCAAACTGGAAAGCGGCAAATCTTTGAACAACTGCTGTCTGCTTGGTTCTATAAATAGAGAGCCATAGCGGGCGTAAGACATACACACACACGGCTCTGATCGGAAGTGCCGCCAGGCTGCGCAGACACAAAGAAGCGCCGTCAGGCTGCTGAGATCACCACTCACCACCGCCCAAAGCGAAGGACCGCTAGGCTGTTCCCGTGTGAGCAGAGAGCGGAAGCACTGCTACGCTGCTGCTCTAGACCACCAGAAGCGCCGCTGTCAGGCTGCCGGCGCGGCCTGGGAGTTCCCTGTGGAGTTCGGCGTGTGAAGCTGCTCCGGCTCAAGATCGACAACAAGGTGAGCGGCTGCATGGCGCTCCTATGATTCCTCTCTTGGTCTCTCATCTTCACGGGACTTCATCAGCAACTCCTGTTTCCTAGTAAACGGCTGACTCATGTGGCTGCGGATGGGCAGTGTACATGAGTCTTACCCCGGTAAAAGGTAAAAGAAATGGTGATGGTTGCGCTATGCGCATCGGCTGCAAGCCTCGGTAAAAGGTCGGCCAACAGTGCCACGACCGCGCTTTGCGCATGGGCGATATGGCCCGGTGAAGGTGTAAAACGGCAACAAATATGTCTCGGTGAAATGTGGGTTTTGATGCGTTTTGGCTCCACCCCGGTTATGTTCATGATGAACTTTCGGTTGGACGCGATCTTGGCTCCAACCCGGTTAAAGGTTCATGGTACAAAATTCGTGGACGCGCTTTGGCTCCACCCGGTTCATGGTAAATTTGATATGGACGCGAATTGGCTCCATATCTAAACAAATCTACATGTGTTTTGGCTACGGCAACGCCGGCCCGTTCTTACCCTGCATCAAAGAAAATAAAGAACTCGCATGCTACTGCCATAGAGAAAGACCATGTATGTGTTTAATTAAATCAACAAGAACACCTGCCATGGATGCACGGGAGAAGACCAAATTCAATACCAAGTGCTGTCACGATAAAAATGGTTGCGTTCTGCATATATATTTGGTTTCTGGCTAGTTAGCATCTTCTGCACCAATCAACTAATCAACTAGCTAGCATCTGCATCGCATGCTACCTCCAGTATTCGTGCATTTCACCGGAAATCATGATAAAAAGCAAATCTTGCACTCAGCTAAATTGCGTCTATGTGTAGTAGTCCCCCTGCCAAAATCACCGGCTACCATGCAAAGCCAGGTGACATCTGCATGTCCTATGTCTACAAAGAAATTAAAGATCACATACAAATTAACATTACCTTCTGGTCTAACTACATGCACGCAAACAATACTTTGCATGTTGCACAGCCATGACCTTTGTCTATGGCGTCTTAATCAATAAATAAACAAAACTCATATTGCACTTCTCCACGTAATGAACAGGTTACGGTTATTAGTGCATTTTAGTCAAATAAATAAACTATGACGTTGTAGGTCACCCACAGCACCAGCTTCCGGCCATCAGCAAGTAAATAAAAGTATACAATTAAAACAAAAGAAATTATACTTTGCATGCATAGAAACATGTCGGTTCATTACATGCTGCCTGCTCCGTCTTGCATGAACGGCGGCATGATCAAACTGCCTATACCACATAGACAAAGCCAACTAGTGTTACATCAAAATCAACACGGCTATGCAGTGATAAACTCAAATAGCCACTCCCATGGTCTTAACCTAATTAAAATTAGGAAGCAGATAAGAAAACCTAGACACCATGTCATGGTCATGCCGAGGAATCAAATATGTCTAATCATGCATTAGATGAAATTATTCCGTTTTAAATTACGGCTAGACCATATAAATAAACTAAACTAAATTGATTTCATCATATCAAATTCTATACCATGATCGCCTATGCTAATTAACCTGTTGTGGCTCCAGGGATAGAATAACCAAAATGTCATGAACATCGATATAGATTTAGCTAAGTCAAATAAGCTTTGTTCATTCATCACAATTTCCAAACACGTCATCCATGCCCAGCATATATAGGCCTTCCAAGTGCCATGCATAATGGGTAAATTAAATATTGCACCTTAGCTAGATTGCATCCATGAATGTTCATGCCTAGCTAAGTGGTTAAAAAAGGGAAAACCAAATTAAATTGGATCATATAGCACCGTGCATGCAAATCCCTGGCCAAAAGCGGTACTATGAGTATGCACGCTAACCTTGATAAAATAAATTAATTGCACGTGCCTCGGCCGAGTCGATGATGCAACATATCTTTCTAGGCCATGGCAAAATAAATACTTTGGCTCAGCCCAAATAAAATATTGCACCATATGGTGAGTACATCCATGAACGGGCATCTAAAAAGCATGCTAAATCACGATCTTAAATGATTCAAAAGACTATGTCAAATTTAGTCTTCAAAGAAAATTATGTGCATACATACATGATATTATACACCAAAGAAATGTCCAACAAACAAACAAATCATTTCCTCTTGGTCGTATATGCATATGGGGCATGGTCAAGATGTCCCATGTTGAGTTAGCCAAATTTAGCGCCATATCATCATATGAACAAATAATAATATATTCACAAATGCTTTGCATAGATTAACTATATGCATATCATGGGTCGCTAGAAAGCTAAACAAGCTAGCGACCAATCGTATAAGGAGTATACGTTAGCTCCTCAACAAATGAAAATGTCATGTTTAAATAAAATAACATGCATCAAGTTCAAGACTATGCCAAGCATGCATATTCATCCATCCATGGCTACAAGACTGAAGACTTTGTTTTCTTTTTGTAGTTTGTAATAGGAAGCCATATGATGTAATCTTATTTTTCATGTACTCATGTTGGAACTCTCAATCAGGGGTGTTCTCTATGGAGATGTAATTAACATAATTTTTATGCAAATATAAGAATTATGGAAGTATGGACTTGCAATACCTATTCTTTTTCCTTTGTCCCAATTAAATTTAACCAAAAACAAATTTGTCTCTGCTGACGCGGAGGCGGGTCATAGCCGCCCGTTTCCCCGCCATCAGCCACGGGGGAGGCCGACACCATGTTCCTGATCTCGGGGCATCCCGTGATACAGTCGGACTCGGGCTTCATCGAGCCGTCGGCGGGGTTAGTCTTCTGGGACTCTATCGTTCTGCTACCAGAGCACGCGGTCGTGATGGCGGTGAACCATGCCACAGATGCACAAAGGAAGAAGAAGAAGGATGATGAGAAGAAATGGCGGTCAAAGCAACGAGCGAAGCTGCAGTGAGGGAAGCAGCGTCAAGGTTTGCCGGGAGAAGAGGAGGAAGAAGAAAAAGAGGAGGAGGAGGATGACGGCTCCAGGTCACCCATCCCATGGGATGATCTAGCCACCGGGGATGAAGACCCACCTTCACCGCAGGCAGGGCCCTTCCTACAGCATGCCACGGGGCAGGAGGGGGAATCAAACCGCCCCGCCCCATCTGAACCTTCGACGGTGGCCCCGAAGCCGGTAGAATCAAACTGTCCTGCTCTGTCCGGGCCGTCTATGGTGGCCCCGAAGCTAGCGGAAATAGGTCACCCCGCTCCGTCTGAGCCATCGGCGGCGCCTCCGGAGTCAGCGGGAGGCGACCGTTTTGATTCGTCCAAGCCCTCCTAGCCGATGGAGGGCTCAAAGTGGCAATGTGCCGACGAGGAGCAGTCGGGGTCGAGCAAGCCGGCCTCGAAACATCCTCGCATGGTGGCGTCAGGGTGAGTCAAGAATTTTTCATCCATTTGTCTTAACAAATTTTTGCCACGAACTGACCACCATGTCCATTGCAGCGTCGGAGGACTTGGGACTCTCCTATGGCTCGCTCTGAAAAAGATCCTCCTTCGGCAAATGCGCCAGGAGCCAGCTGGTGCTGTTCTGGTGGTGAGCATGAGTGGCGTTGGGGTGGCCATGGCATCGACTAGGGAGGCGCAACCAAAGGCTGCATCCATGGGAGAGCAGGCGGAGGAGAGAGCGTCTAGGGCGCCCATGGCGGGCGCAGCATGGTAGGCCGTGTCCTTGATGTCTTAGGCTAAGGCGGCCTAGCCGGAGCCATCGTCCGTGCAGGTGGCCATGTCCACAGTAGGGTGGATGGAAGGGGGCGCACCCGAGGCATCCTTCGTGGATGTGGCGACAGGGCTGGCCTCCATGTCCACGTCACCTGCCCCCTCTATCGTTAGAGGAGTCGCTCTGGAGGAGCTACCGCTGCAAGAGAGGTCGGCGCCACTTGAGGTTAGCGCAGGGACGTCCTAGTCTCTGGTCTAGGTGGCTGCCCTCGATGACGTAGCAGAGGAGAGGGAATGGGGGAGCATCCACATGGAGGTTGGGGATGTAGTTCGCGCGTGTGACCATCATGCTGAGCTCGATGCGTGACATTGTCGCCCCAGTTGTCTTTCCACGCCTCTAAGTCTTGTCTTCTTCGTAGATCCTTATGGCCCGCAGCTAGGAGAAGTCCTTGCCGAGGAGACATAGCAGAGTGAGGGCTAGCCGCATAGCTCACTGTCACCCATCAGGAGGTGGATGAGCTTGCCCCTACCACCCGAGAGGTGGCCGACCTCCGAGTCAGGGAGAAGGACGCTCGCGATGAGGCTAAGGAGAAGCTTGTGGCCCTGATCAAGAGGGTGTGCATGGACACCATGGAGGCTGAGCGGCTATGGAAGGAGTGGGATGATTTGCTCTAGGCTATAGAGGAGCTCCACACAGGGATTGACCTAGCTCGCCAGCAGTGTGCCGACGCTCAGCAACGGATCAACCACCTTGAGGATGAGCTTTAGGGGGGAGAGGGACCTAAAGGTTGCAGCCGAGGGCATGTCCACCAGGCTCACCACGGAGGTTGGTCAGTGCCAAGAAGAAGTCCGACGCCTAGAGGCCGAGGTGACCTGGCAGCGCGATGAGGTGCGTAGGCTTTAGGCGGATGTGAACGGTAAGTCTCTGGTTTCCCTTGTTGTCTTTCTCCCTGGAATCCATGGTAAGCCTTTTGACATGGTCGGTACATGACTTGGGCAGGTCTTGATGACAAGCTCAGGGCAGAGCTAGTGAAGAGCCGTGGCCTAGAGAAGGAGCTCAGTGAGGTGAAGGACACCTTCCAAAAGGAGAGTGACGAACATGACAACCTGCACGTCGCCGTCCAGCTAGTCTATGATGAGCTCGATCTAGCCCTAGAGCAGGAGACAAACTCGCTCGTAGTTCACGCCACCATGATCATGGACCAGACATGTGATATGGCAAGGGACATGCTTCTCTTTGGTGTTCACTGATCATTTGTGATCGCCCATTCTCATTGTGAGAACATTGATCTGGTGATGATGAGCCAAGGCTTCATGCCCGTCTATACCGACGCCGAGCTGGACGACATCGAGAAGGAGGTGGCCCTCCTGGCGCATGACCTTTCTGCCAAGATAGAAGATGAAATCATCCCCTCAAGGGGTTAGTTTAGTCAGATAGGTCAGGCAGTGCATTTGTAATAAGCGGACAAGTTCCAACCCTTTTGTTTCGTTTAAATAAGCTTGTTCTTTTGTTTCGGTTAAACAAATTTGTTCTTTCTCCCTTTTTATGTGTAAAAAGGGTTAATGTGTTCTGACCCTTCCAATTGTCAAGACTATGGAGCTCAAGGTGTGGGTGAAAAACTCTGATCACGCTGGTAAGCAAGAGTGTCATAGCTACCGGGGCGTAGGTTTCTTGAAGTCTGACCAGTTTTACTCAGCGTTCATTTACGCAAACCTTGCCTCTAGGTTTTTAACGTGAGAAAGGGTCAGGCATGACGACTATTTTAGAATGGATATATATATACCCTTATCAGCTCCCGAGTGAGGCCCTACCCCTTGCTGTTGCCGAGGTTAGGTTTCACTAAAGATCGAGCAGACGATAGCGAAATTGCTAAGAGAAAGCATTTTTGTTTCAGAAACGCTTTCTTAGTTTTTGTATGTACCCCTTCCTAGGATCCGAGCCATCCTCCTACAACCACGCATTTGGTCTTCTTATGAGTCCAACTTCCCTAGAGCCCCCGCGTGTTGCAAGGGTCCGATCGAGGGGTCAGCTCATCTTTGTGATCGTCATTCCTCAAGCGTTTTTGATAAAACGGAGAGGCTGAGCCTGCCATGTTTTTCCTTGATGGACAAAACATGGTGCTCGGTGAGCTGTAAATGGGCTAGTCCGAGTGGGGCCCAAGCTTCCTGTTTGTGAGGGTCTGGCATGGGTTAGCTAGTGACCGACTCTAGATTCTCAGTGGCCAATCCATATAGTTCTCGGGTCTGTTCGATCGGTCCCAAGGGCTCGTTGCCTTTCTTCGAGGGAAAACCATGGATTGGGAACTGACTAAGACTCGAACATGGGCCGAGATGCCCGCGACGCTCGTGCGCCCGGGTACTAGTCGCTAGTGGGCCCATTCCTTTCCACCCCTCACTCTAAGGGTGCCCCAGATGTAACACCCTCGGTGTTACATTGTACTGTTTTTGCTAAAACATTGCATGAGCATCCTACTTATGTGCAAATGTGTGTAACATAAAGCATGAATCAATATACGACACTTGAAACATTTATACGAAACAAGAAATCAAATGTTACGTTTCATGTCACATAATATCGTTTAGTATTCTAACCGAATTTTTATCGAACAAAAATGCTATAGAACATTTATGCGAACTTTGATAGAGTTGGTAGCACGTTCTTCGCAGGCGATGACGAAATATGTGCGGTCGAGGACAAGAATAGCTAGTTAGTACATCTAGTAGGTTGAAATTGGAATTCGACACGAAACCGTTCGGAGTTATGTCATTTCGCGTAAGTAAAAAAGGGGTCGACGAAGCCACTTTTGGTAATTTTTGTAGAGCGATCGGCTTAGGAAGTGGCATGATGTCATGACTCCGATCGATAGCCCTACATACCCTCTTGCACATCGAACAACTGGTTTGGTGTTCGGAGCATTGGGTTCGAGTTTTTGAGTTGCTTTAAAAAGCGTGCACGGCACATGGTTTAGCTCTAGGCGTGGTCACCACCCTCTGTTTGGCCTGGCACCGCTACTGGCTTGCCAGCATGCGCTGCTGGGCTGGCCACGTCCCATTGCCGTGCCTATGTGTGTACGCACATGCATGGCCTCTTGCGCTGCCGGCCATGGCCGCCTACCACCGTGCGCTGACCGCGGTCACCGCTGCTGCTCGGTTGGCCCCGCTGCTGGCTCACCCAGTGCACGCCAAAGACCTGGCCATGTCCTCACCGCCGCCCATGAATGCACCTCGCACATAGGGTCCTAGTGTTGCTGCCTTAGCTGCCTGCTGCCACTCGCTGGCGCGCGGGTCACATCACTGTGGCTGACGCGCTGTGTCTGGGACATCGACCGTGCCCTACCACGCCCTGCCCTGCCCTACCCTGCTTTGGCCGAAGGTGCACCAGGTCCTACGCTACATGCCGCCGGTCGCCACGCCCAGCACTGCTCCCGTTGACTCACTGTGGCTGCTCACGCGTGGGATGACCGCCTGCTCCACCATCACCTCGACGTCACATTGCGCTGTGCTTCTCTTGTCCGGCGCTGTCCGCTGTGGCGCCGTACTGAGTTTCGTCGGCGTGCGGGTTCGGCCATGCGGACAGCCACCTGGAGCGCATCCCGCTATTCCCCATAGTTGTGCATGCTTGTATTTTGCGTTGACGTCCATAGCCGGGCCGAGCCAAGCTGCGCCATGACCCCCTATGTCCGCTATCACCATGGCCAGTGGGGCCATCTTTCAAATTCACCATGGTGACAGTATCATGCTTCAATTGGTCATGTCCTCAACTCTGCTAGGTAGCCGGCCTCCCAACCAGCCCCACTGCGCTGCAGGTACCACTGCTCGGTGCCTCAATTACAAATCATCGTTCCACCGGGTCCTTAAGACTGGACAGGTGCACGCCATGGGCAAGCTGCCTATTCATAGCACCCCATGGCAATTCATTGCACCACCAGCCTAGTCTTACCCTCCTGAGCAGCCCGCGCACCTCAGTCATAGCTTTACAGCAGCCCAGCCTTCCCCGACGCGGCCGTGCCATCGTTGTGCGCCATCGCATCATCGGTGTGCACATGGCCAGCTCAGCTCAGGCCATCTCTGGTAGAACCGACACTTCAACGGTCTCCGTGGGTAGTTCCTTGAGCTCGCTAGCTAAATTGTTTGCTCCATCTTCACTGTCGCTCCCGGGAACGCACCTGCCATTGTAGGGAAAGGACCACCACCGGGGAGGGAGCTCGGGACAGCGCCTCCATTCGCCGTATCGCCTCCAGTCATTGCGCGTTGTCGTCGAGGTAACCATCGGCCCCTTAGATAGGAAATGGAGGGACGGGTGGCGCCGGAGTGGCCGCCCGGTGCCCGCACCGTCACGCCGGTGAGCGCACGGGTGCCGGGGGACGTCGCCATGGTGAAGAAGAGAAAGGAGAGAGTGTTAGCTATAAAACCCGTGACTCAGCGTAATAGTGCTCGGGTTAGTTGTGTGAATAGGGGAAATAGCAGGGGCTTTTTCATGAATGCGCCAGGCGCGCGCGGTTCCGTTGTGGCCCACCAGTGTTGGGCTACGTCGCGTGTTATAGTGCGGGCCGCGCCGGTGAATGTTTGCGCGCACGGGCGGGAAGCCGGCTTGGGCCGAGCCGACGCGAGTTGGGCCACGAGTTAGAATTCAGTTTCTTTAAATTCCAGTTAAGTAGAAAATGCTTATTTACTTTAGTATTGAGTGAACTTTGATAAATTGTAGTAAATTGTGTAGTGGTCCAAAAATAGTAAGACTAATTTTGGTAGGTTTGCAAAAATACCATCTACTTGATAGTACAATTAGATTGCAGTTAGCTGTGGCAAGTATTGGGTCATAAATTCAAAACTAGAAAGTTAATATTAGGTAGATTAATACTTGTAGGAATATTTATGGATAATTGGTGATAGCTACAGCTATAAAATTTTACAGTAGACTCACTAGGTTGGTATATACTTGCTGTAAATTTTGTAGTCCTAGAATAGGATGCTAGATAGAGTAGCTAGTACCCTTGCTTTATCGTATATAGCGTAAATCGGTATTAGGAATAAGAATACCTGTAGTTGCTATAATAATAATGAATGTCATATTTCAAACTTGTTATCGGTAACAATAGGTAGCTTAGCACCATGGTTGATAACACTAGCTTAGTAGTTAAATCAATGTACTTTTATTTTAAGAGTTGCTGTTGTTATATTCCTAAGCATTTCATCATCATTTCATGCATGTAGATCATGAACTGGTAGACTTCATGCCCGTCGGCGAGCCGGAGTACGATAAGGTGATCGAGGAGTATGAGGAGGAAATCCTCATGCAGGAGGGAGCCTAGGAGCCTGTTGGTGCTGACCCTACTGACCCGGCGCCTGCCCAAGGCAAGCCCCGGTGCATAACCCTTATTTTAAATGATCACTGAATATATATCTATGATGTGCATTTACATTACGGGCATTTTATGGAAACTACATGCATAAATATATCAACCTATGAGTCCTACTAGTACAGGTCGAGTAGCTGCTATGCTCAGGATATCGGTAGCGTGAGTAACCTGCCATTACTCGCAAATAGGTGATAAAATATGATCACTCATAAAAGAATGGTGGAAAGGAAAATGGTGACCGGGCAGGGATATGGTTTGGGTACTGGTGGGTGTGAGGGGTTGTGTCCTACAGCCAACAGGGCATAGCTCGGTTACACTTTTTCCCTGTCTGTGTCGATTAAGGACCGTTCGTTGCATATGGCTCTAGGCAAGTCACAGATCTATTGTCCCGAGCACATACTTGGGTATGGGCATAGGGAAGACTTGTTGCTCTCTTGTCGTGGATCCAGCTCTTTCCGGACCGACTGAGGGGAGGCGGAGATGGTGGAGGTCCTTGCACCACATTGAGTCTAGGACTCAGGAGTGGGGGCTTGGAGTCCAAGTTTGGACGGGGTCCTGGACACCCGGGACTAGGAGAGTGATGGGTTAGTCTTGCTTGTTCCTGGGGTACAAGCGGGGCATGTGTTTTTGGGGCACCCAGCTGGGGGCATTGATTCACGAATCGCTGGCGTTCTGGTATGGCTTGTCTGCTGGTTTAGCATCATAGTAAGAACTACAAGTTGAAGGGAGAAGAAATGGAACTGATTGCTCAACTCTTGCTTGAAAGTAGAACATGTGCTTATATAGACTGGCTAGATGATAACTTAATACGGCTAATAATAAGACATAAATAAGGACTCACTATTAGTGCTGCTTTTGCTAAAGAAAACCAGCAAACCACAAAGCCTATCATATTCCTTAGAGTCGGAAAATTATTTCCACTAGTCGGATAAGTCTTGCGAGTATATTGTGTACTCAGGGTTTATTTACCCCTATTGTAGGTGATGCTTGAGGAGTACCTTTGTGTGGAGGATTCTTCTAGTGGGCACAGATGGATCCTCGCCCCTTATCGCTAGATGTTATTTTTAAATTCCGCTGTTAATCATTTCACACTCTAGTATTTGGTATTGTAATAATGTACTTTTTAAGAAACTCTTATGTATGAAATGGACTAGTATTGTAACTCGTTCTCATTATTGGATCCTTGGAAAAAATGTGGATCTTTCAGGTTCTCCCTCGAGGTGTGCCCGACGGATACCGCCCGTTGTAGCCTGCTTTTGGGGAGCTTAGTGTCTGGTGGAAGACAAGCGCCTCCGTAAGTGTGCTATTTTGGGTGGTTCTGCCACACCAGAGCAGCTGTAAACTCATCGGAGGGCCAGCCTTTAAACTCCTAGGCCTGAATGGGCTATTGGAGTATTTTTAGCTCCATATCCCTTCTTACCTGTGACGGTTCTCGCACCCGTCTACACCAACATCGAGCTGGACGACATCGAGAAGGAGGTGGCCCCTCTGGCATAGGACTTACCTGCTGAGATAGAGGATGAGATCATCCTCCCAAGAAATTAGTTAGGAAGATAAGCCAGGCGGTGAACTTGTAATAAGTGGACAAGCTCTTAAATTTTGTTATGGCCAAATAGATTTTTAGCTCTTCTTGCCTTTTTGTATAAAAAGGTTAATGCATTCTGACCCTTTCCATCATTAAGGCTGTAAAGCTTGGGGTGCGGGTGAAAAACTCTAATCACGTTGATGAGCAAAAATGCCATAGCCGCTGGGGCGTAGGTTTCTTGCAGTCCGACCAGTTTTACTCTACATTCGTTTTCACAACCCTTGCTTCTAGATCTTAACGTGAGAGAGGGTTGGGCATAGAGAATGTCTACCAGATAGATATACTCTTTAATACGTTCTGACTCTTTCCGTAGTTAAGGCTAAAAAGCTCAGGGTGCGGGCAAAAAACTCTGATCACGCTGGTGAGCAAAAATGCCATAGTCCGCTGAAGCGTAGGTTTCTTGCGGTCTGACTAGTTTTACTTAGTGTTTGTTTCCGCAACCCTTCCTTCTAGATCTTAACATGAGAAAAGGTCAGGCATAGAGAATGTCTACTGGATAGATATGCTCTTATTAGCCCCCGAGTGAGACCCGACCCCTTCCGTTGTAAGGGTCAGGTGTCACTAAAGATCGAGGAGTCGATAGCGAAACCGATAAGATTAAGCGTGTGTAGATTAAGTGTAAAAGCGACATAGCTATTTGATGTTCTAGGCGTTGATGAAGACTTTGCCATTGATGGTCTTGAGCTTATAGGTGCCTAGTTGGAGCACCTCCGCGATGACGTATAGTCCCTCCCACGGTGGAGAGAGCTTGTGGCGGTTCTTGTTGCTCTGGATGAGGCGGAGCACCAAGTCCTCGATGTTGAAGGCCTGGCCCCATACTCGACGACTGTGGTACCAGCACAATGCTTGCTGGTACTTGGCCAAGTGGAGGAGGGCAACGTTGCGCGTTTCATCTAGTTGTTCCATGGACATCCTTAAGGGATGCCTCGTCTCCCTATTCATCATACGCCCTGACCCTCGATGCTCCATAATCGAGGTCGGTTGGGAGGATAGCCTCAGAACCATAGACCATGAAGAATGGCATGTAGCTAGTGGCCTAGCTAGGGGTCGTCCTTAGGCTCTAGAGCACCATGGGAAGCTCCACGACCCATCGTCTACCAAAGTTGTTCAACCGGTTGATGATCCTAGGCTTGAGGCCTTGTAGGACCATGCTGTTCGCATGCTCGACCAGCCCGTTCATGCGGGGGTGCGCCATGGTGGCCCAATCGACATGGATGTGGTATTCATCACATAATTGGAAGGAACTTTTTCTCGATGAACTACATGCCATTGTTCGTGATAATGGAGTTCGGGACTCCACAAGCGATGGACAATGTCAAGGAAGAAAAACACGGCTTGCTCGGACTTGATCGTAGAGATCGGTCGAGTCTCAATCCACTTTGTAAACTTGTCTATGGTGATAAGCAAGTGCGTATAGCTACCGGGCGCCCTCTTGAGAGGTTTGACCAGATCGAGCCCCCAGACCATGAACGGCCATGTGATGGGGATCGTTTGGAGTGCTTGGGCTGGTAGGTGGGTCTATCGAACGTAGTATTGACACCCTTCATAGGTGCACACAATCTATTCAGCGTCAGCTACTATGATTGGCCAGTAGAATCCTTGTCGGAACGCATTTCTGACCAGGGTCCTAGGTATGGCATGGTGCTCGTAGACCCTACTGTGGATATCACTCAGCAACTGCTTCCCTTGTTCGATGGGGATGCAACGCTGTAGGATCCTGGTGTGGCTTCGCCTATAGAGCTTGCCCTCAATAATGACAAGGGACTTAGCACCACGTGCAAGCCACCGAACATCCATTTTGTCTGTCAGCACGCCTCACGGAGGAGGTAGTTGAGGTAAGGCATCCTTCAGTCTACCAGAGGGTCGGGCTCTGTCACTGGATCCTCATCAAGCTCCATGACTTTGGGGTCAGATGGAGCCATCGGCTGGTTAGCCCCCAAGCCTAGGGCAGGTGGCCCGTCACTGGTCTATTCTGGCTCCTCGTAGCGGACCGACGGCTTGTACTGATCACTAGCGAAGATGCCCGTCGGCACTGGCTCTCGGCCGGACATCATTTTTGCCAGCATGTCGACCACCTCGTTGAGACACCTCGGGATGTGATTGAGCTCAAGACCATCAAACTTGTCCTCTAGCTGGTCGACTTCTCGGCAATACGCAGCCATCTTGGCGTTGTGGTAGCTTGATTCCTTCATGACTTGGTCGATGACCAGCCGGGAGTCGCCTCGGACGTCAAGCCATTGGATACCCAACTTGATGGCGATGCATAGGCCGTTGATGAGTGCCTCATACTTGGCCACATTGTTGGAGGAGGGGAAATGGATGTGAACCATGTACCTCATGCGTACCTCGAGGGGCAAAACAAAGACCAGCCCTGCGCTGGTGCCTTTCTTCATCAGCGATCCATCGAAGTTCATCATCCAATACTCTTGGTCGATGACTACTGGCGGCATTTGGATTTCAGTCCACTCTGCAATGAAATCAGCCAGCACTTGGGACTTGATGGCCGTCCAAGGGGCATATGAAATGCCCTGACCCATCAGCTCGAGTGCCCACTTCGCGTTTCTTCCTATGGCACCCTAGTTTTGGATGACCTCGCCTAGAGAGAAGGACATCGTGACCGTCATCGGATGTGACTCGAAGTAGTGACACAACTTCCTCTTTGCGATAAGGATGATGTACAAGAGTTTCTAGATTTGGAGGTAGCGAGTCTTGGAATCGGACAAGACCTCGCTAACGAAGTACACAGGACGTTGTACTTTGAGGGCGTGTCCCTCTTCTTCCCACTCTACCACTAGGGTGGCGCTGACCACTTGCATGGTGGCCGCAATGTAGAGAAGAAGCAATTCCCCGTCGGTCGGGGGAACCAGGATCGAGGCCTTTGTCAGGAGTTGCTTGACCTTGTCAAGTGCCTCCTAGGCCTCGGGCGTCCATTCGAAACGATCGGCTTTCTTCAGAAGCCAATAGAGGGGGAGACCTCATTCACCGAGGCACGAGATAAAGTGACTGAGCGCGGTGAGGAAACCTATAACTCGTTGTACCCCCTTTCTATTCGGAATTGGGCCCATCCTCGTGATGGCCGAGATCTTCTCTGGGTTGGCTTTGATGCCACGCTTGGAGATGATAAAACCCAGTAGCACACCCCTCGGGACCCCAAAAATGCATTTCTCGGGGTTGAGTTTGATGCCATTTGCTCGGAGTTTTGTGAAGGTCTGCTCTAGGTCGGCTACTAGCTGGTCAACCCGTTTGAATTTGACCACGATGTCATCTACGTAGTCCTCAACGGTTTTCCTAATGAGGTCTCTGAAACACTTGGGCATACAATGCTAGTACGTAACCCCCGCGTTTTTTCAAACCGAATGGCATTGTGACATAGCAGAATGATCCGAATAGGGTAATGAAAGATGTCGCAAGCTGGTCAGACTCTTTCATCGCGATTTGATGGTACCTGAAGTACGCATCAAGGAAGCAAAGGGTTTCGCACCTAGAGGTCGAGTCAACTACTTGGTCTATGCACGGCAAAGGAAATGAATCCTTTAGACATACTTTGTTGAGACCCATGTAGTCAACACACATTCTCCATTTCCCACTCTTTTTTCTTACAAGAATGGGATTGGCTAACCACTCGGGGTGGTACACCTCCTTGATGAATCCGGCCACCAAAATCTTCGCAATCTCCTTGCCGATGGCCCAACGTTTCTCCTCGTCGAAGCAACATAGGCGCTATTTTATTAGCTTGGAGCATGGCCTGATCTTCAAGGTATGCTTGGTGACTTCTCTTGGAATGCCTAGCATGTTTGAGGGTCTCCGCACAAAGATGTCTCTGTTGGCATGGAGGAAGTCGGCGAGCGCACTTTCTTATTTGGTGGAAAGCATGGTGCT